>NW_027281368.1:0-251467 GCF_046629955.1 Centroberyx affinis
CACACTTTATAATTAGTGTATGATTCAGAAGCTACGCCTGTGGAATTTGTAAAAATTCAAACCCTCTCAGCTGCCCGCTGAGATATTAACAATCCCTGTCTTTTGTGTGTTCATGCAGCAATAGCCACAAATTCCATTCTAACTAGAAACAGGAAATTAAATTTGACTGTTTTCATTTTCATAGACTTTTGTTGATAACCATACAAGTCTACAATAACAACACAGTCTTTTTTAAATGTATCGTCAGGAGCCTATGATCCCTACGATAATGCAGGGACATTCATGCTGTTATGCACGGTCATGGGCAGATTTAAAACTGATATTGCAGCATGTCTTATCCTGTTAAGCATGCACAAAACATGAACACCATAGCAGAGTAATTCGGGTTCTCTTCTTACCTATAGGGTATATAGTTCTGTAATTGTACCCAGCATGAACCTCCCCAGTTGGGAAGAATAAAGGTCTGAGTTTAACCTCTGACCTTTGGGGTCTTGCCACTTCAAAAGGTTAAATGGCAATTTGAGCCCGGTGATCACTCAGACATGAAAGGAAAATGCAGATTGGAGCCACTGTATTAATCTGTATCATTGTAACAAGAGGCTTACAGTATTTCCTACCGTAACTACCACTGTCACAGTAAAATGTACCTTTGATTGCACCTTTGATGATAGAGGCATGACCAAAAAACACATTTCCATACTACAGATGCATGAAGCCATATGTCTTGCATTACACCCTAGGACACCTAGAAAGTGTAAGCTTCATCCCCGAACTAATGGTTGAACAAATCACGGCTTTAGCTACAAACTCTTAGCCTGTGTAACATCAAAACTGAGAACACTTTGTGATTTGAGTTTCTTTGGAAAGGCAGTAAAACATAAGTATTAAAACCAAATGATTAGTGAAGACGTTAGTTAATTATAAAGGTTTGTTTATTACATTTCAAAGCACAACGCCAGTACATCATTTATCCAGGCTTTCTCCACGTCGCCTGCTCTCACTTTGGCCTCTGTCAGTGATCTTGTGGATAATTTTAATTTAAAAATTACAAATATCATTGATGCCATTGCACCTGCAAAAGTTAAAGTGATCTCTGGTAAGAGAAAGGCATCATGGAGAAATGCCACATTAGTAAAGCTCCAAAAAACAGAGTGCTGGAAAGCTGAACGCAGGTGGCGAATAACAAAACTCAGGGTTCATCACAACATTTACAAAGAAAAACTACGCATCTACAGTTTGGAATTGAAGAGAGCTAGACAATCATTTTTTTTCTGACCTCATCAACAAAAATATTAATAATGCACGTGTCTTATTCTCCACTGTTGATAGGCTGACTAACCCCCAAGAAAAGTAGCCCCTGAACTGCTCTCCACTCAGTCATGTAATGACTTTGCCTCCTTTTTTACTGAAAAGATTCAGAAGATTAGACAAGAAGTCAGCACCTCCATTTCAAGTAAAATTTCTGTCACCTTTGTATTTACACAAAACAAATCTAGCTAACATGTCACAGTTTAATCCAGTTGATTACAAAACACTAGAAGAAGTGGTGTTGCATCTAAAGTCTTCTACCTGCTGCCTCGATAGTCTACCGACAAACCTTTTTAAGAATGTTTTTGATTATATTGCATCAGATTTACTGCAGATAGTCAACAGTTCCCTTTTATCAGGTGATTTCCCTAAGGCCTTGAAAACTGCAGTTATTAAGCCTCTCTGAAAAAGAATAACCTTGATGCCTCAATAATTAGTAATTACAAGCCCATATCGAATCTGTCATTTCTAAGTAAAATAATTGAAAAGGTTGTCTTCCTACAACTTAACAGTTTCCTAACCTCCAACAATATTCTTGATATCTTCCAATCGGGATTTCGGTCCCACCACAGCACTGAGACCGCTCTAGTAAAGGTTTTAAATGACATTTGTTTTAATACGGACTGCGGAAAAATCTCAGTTCTAGTGTTATTGGACCTTAGTGCTGCATTTGATACAGTAGACCATGACATACTGGTAGACAGACAGGAAAAATGGGTAGGGCTGTCTGGCACAGTCCTAAACTGGTTTAAATCTTACTTACAAGACAGAGGCTTGGTAACTGTGTATCTGAGCGAACAAAAATGGCATGTGGAGTTCCCCGGGGGTCGATCCTTGGGCCTCTTCTGTTCAATCTCTACATGCTGCCACTAGCTCAAATTATGCAGAACGTATAAAGATATATATAAAGATAAAACTGAAATAATTGTTTTTGGTGCCAAAGAGGATAGACTTAAAGTCACTGCTCACTTCGAATCCCTCTCACGGGAGACTAACAACCAAGTCAGAAATCTTGGTGTAGTTATGGACTCTGACCTAAACTTCAACAGCCACATCTGCCTACTATCACCTTATAAATATTGCAAGAATTAAAGAATTCATGTCCAAGCAGGACCTTGAAAAACTTGTTCATGCATTTATTTTTAGTAGGCTTAACTACTGTAACAGTGTCTTTACAGGTCTCTCTAAAAAAGCTATTAGACAACTGCAGCTCATCCAGAATTCTGCTGCCAGGGTTCTAACCAGGACTAAGAAAATGGACCACATCAATCCAATGCTGAGATCACTGCATTGGCTTCCTGTGTGCCAAAGAATTGAGTTTAAAATTCTGTTGCATGTTTATAAAGCACTTAATGGTTTAGGACCAAAATACATTTCTGATCTCTTTCAATGTTATGAACCCGCCAGGTCTTCAGGTGCTGGTCTGCTAACTGTTCCCAGGGTCAGAACAAAGCATGGAGAAGCAGCTTTTCGTTTTTATGCTCCTCATGCCTGGAACAAACTTCCAGAAAATCTGAGGACCGCCTCCACTTCACAATCTTTTAAATCAGGGCTTAAAACGTTTCTGTTCGCCAGGGCTTTTTAAGAAATCTAGGGCAACACTCATCTGCACTGTAATATTTATTTATTTATATCTTCTATATTTTCTTTTAAATGTAATTTTAATGCACTTAGGAACTCTAGGAACTCAAGAGCTAGATGACAGCTTTATCTAGGAACTCAAATGAGCTAGATGGCAGAGCTTTATCTAGGAACTCAAGAGCTAGATGACAGAGCTTTATCTAGGAACTCAAAAGAGCTAGATGGCAGAGCTTTATCTAGGAACTCAAGAGCTAGACGACAGAGCTTTATTTAGGAACTCAAAGAGCTAGATGACAGAGCTTTATCTAGGAACTCAAAAGAGCTAGATGACAGAGCTTTATCTAGGAACTCAAAGAGCTAGATGACAGAGCTTTATCTTTACCCTGTATGATTCTCATCCATCTGTGGACCAAGATGAGAATCTATGATTCCCATCTGCCTAAGGCAGTGAGATCTGACGTAAATATCAGATCAAAAGTAGAATTAGGAAGGACAGGGGATAAGAAAATTAAAGAAAAACATATGGGTTCACTCACAATATGCATCTAAAAGTGGGAGTATTTGTTGTGTTCTTTTATCTTTCTATTTCACTTGATTTGAACTGCACTAGTTTACTTTTTAAGTCTTTTATCTTGTGGATCTCTTGTCTGTACTTTTGCACTTTTTAATTGTACATTTTTTACCTTTACTGTATTTTTTATTACTCTGTAAAGCACTTTGAATTGCCTCAGTGTATGAAATGTGCTATACAAATAAAGCTGCCTTGCCTTGCCTTGCCTTGCCTTCAAAAGGACATTGCATTTGGCCTACACTGATAATTTGAGAAGTAAGGGAAGTTGTTTCACAGTCATGTGGCAGGAGGAGCACAGAGGAAGTCTTCCATTAACTGGCAACAGATTTGGAGATGAAATTTCCCCCAAACATTATAAATGATTTAAATACATTCAAATGTTTAACAGTATATGTCCAATAGCACTGTTGGAGTGTGAGGAATCAGATGTTGTTTAGTGGAGTGTGGGGTCTAGTGGAAACATGCATCCACCAAGGAAGCTTGTTGCAGATGAATCACAAGAAAAAAATGTGGTGCAGCACCACTTACATTACATTACATTACGTCATTTAGCAGACGCTTTTGTCCAAAGCGACTTACAATAAGTACATTTTGTCAACAGTAGTAAAACCAACCGTGCATCACAGTCTTCATCAGCTAAGACTTTTAATAGGAATAAGTGGCATTCGTTGAATATTCTTTTTTTTTTTAAGTTTAAGAAGGGTAGAAGATAGGTTAGTTAGTAAGGGTCCAGGTGTAACCTGAAGAGATGTGTCTTTAGTCTCCGCCGAAAGATGGGCAGTGATTCGGCTGTTCTGACAGAAGGGGGGAGCTCGTTCCACCATTGTGGTGCCAGGGATGTGAAGAGTCACGACCGGGATGAGCGACTTCTGAGCCCACGTAGTGATGGAGGGGCGAGGCGACCTGCAAGGGTGGAGGAGTGGAGGGAATGAGGCGAGGTTTGGAACCTGACCATAGATTGCAGATAGGGAGGGGCAGTCTGATCTACTGCCCTGTAGGCGAGTACCAGGGTCTTGAATTTGATGCGTGCAGAGATGGGAAGCCAGTGAAGCAACCGGAAGAGGGGAGTGACGTGAGAGAATTTTGGTTGGTTGAACACCAGACGGGCTGCAGCGTTCTGAATGCGCTGTAAAGGTCTGATGGCAGAGGCAGGTAGCCCGGCCAGAAGAACGTTGCAGTAGTCCAGGTGGGAGATGACAAGTGCCTGGACCAGGAGTTGTGCCGTAAGGAACGGGCGAATTTTGCGGATGTTGTAGAGGGAGAACCTACAGAAGCGGGTTGTCGCTGCAATGTAGGCACAGCAGGACAGCTGGTTGTCCAGGATCACCCCGAGGTTCTTGGCAGTCTGAGAGGGTAACACAGTAGTGCTGTCAATGGAGATGGAGAGGTCTGTGAGAGGGCAATCGTTCCCTGGGAGAAAGAGCAGCTCCGTCTTTTCAAGATTGAGCTTGAGGTGGTGCACAGTCATCCAAGCACTGATGTCTTTGAGACATGCGGAGATGCATCCATCAATTTGTGTATCTGAGGGGGGGAAGGTGAGGTAGAGTTGAGTGTCATCGGCATAGCGGTGATAGGAGAAGCCATGAGAGGAGATCACATGGCCGAGGGATTTATTATAGAGAGAGAATAGCATGGGCCCCAGGACTGAGCCCTGAGGGACACCGATGTTAAGAGTGCAGAGTCTGGACAGAGATCCCCTCCATGAGACCTGGTAAGAGTGGTTAGATAGATAGGATGCGAACCAGGAGTGTGCAGATCCAGTGATTCCCAGTTCAGATAGGATGGAGAGAAGGATTTGGTGGTCAACTGTATCAAAAGCAGCAGACAAGTCAAGGAGGACAAGGACAGAGGAGAGGGATGAAGCCCTGGCAGTGTGCAGGGCCTCTGTGACAGCAAGGAGAGCTGTCTCAGTAGAAAGAGAAGCCTTAAAAAACCGGATTGAACAGGGTCCAGGAGGTCATTCTGGGAGAGATATGCCGCTTTTCCACCGCATGGTACCGGCTCAACTCGACTCGACTCTACTCACTTTTTTTGGTTTTCCGTTGGGCAAGTACCAGGTACCAGGTACCATATTACCTGGTACCTGTTACTTTTTTTGGTAGCACCTCTGTCGAGGTTCCAAGCGAGCTGAGGCGATACCAAAAGGTGACGTGAAAACACTGCAGACAACTGATTGGTCAGAGAGAATCGTCATCGCGACACAGGACATAATATGCTAACGTTAGCTACCAGGTTAGCTTACCCTCTTGCGTCGCCTTGAGCAGCCAGAGAGCAGTCTTTTGTCTTGCTGCCTTCAGCCTCTTCTGAAATAAAATCTGTTTCCTTGCTGTGACTAACAGCCACATACCGAGAATCAAGAACACCATCCCTTCGATATCCTCCATTGTTGCTGTGTGTGTCTGCGTTTCATGCGTCGTTGCGACGTCGCTATGACGACCAGTTGTGGGGGGTGGGGCACATTGAGGAGGCACTATCTGCAGTGGAAAACCAAAGTGGCACTACCAAAAGCGAGTAGAGACGAGTAGTGTCGAGTAGAGTCAAGTCGAGGCGAGGCGAGTTGAGCCGGTACCATGCGGTGGAAAAGCGGCAATAGAGAGAAAGTTGGTTGGAAACTGCTCGCTCAAGGGTTTTGGATAGAAATGAGAGAAGAGATATAGGTCTGTAGTTCTGGATAGCAGCAGGGTCAAGGGAGGGTTTCTTAAGAAGAGGCTTGACTCTGGCAGTCTTTAGAGCAGCTGGAACAAGGCCTGAGGACAGAGAGGAATTGATAAGGGTAGTGAGGAAGGGAGTGATGTCGGTGGAGATGGTTTGGAGAAGAGTGGAAGGGATAGGATCAAGGGGGCAGGTGGTGGCTTGGTTAGACCTGACAAGTGTGAGGACATCTTCTGCAGCAGGTTTGGAGTAAGGAATAGTATTGTTAGTGGCTCGATGATGGAAGGAACAGCTGATGTCATCCACCTTCTTAGCAAAGTAGGTGACAAAATCATCAGCTGAGAGGGAAGAGGGAGGGGGAGGGGAGGGTGAGTTGAGGAGGGAGGAGAAGGTGGAAAACAGTTTACTGGGCTTGGAGGCAGAAGACTGGATTTGAGTAATGAAGAAGGAAGTATTTGCTGCTGACACAGCATAGGTGAAGTTGGAGAAGAGAAGGTGGTAGGCAGCAAGATCGTCAGGGCGCTGCGATTTTCTCCATTCCCTCTCAGCTGCCCGAAGCTCTGTTCTATGAGTTCGCAGAGATTCAGACAGCCAAGGAGCGGGTGGAGAGGATCGAGCTGGTTTAGTGGTGAGTGGGCAGAGAGAGTCAAGAGAGGAGGAAAGATAGGATAGAAGAGTAGTGGAGGCCTCCTCAGTGGACAGGAGAGAGAACTGCTCAGCTGAGGGAAGCGAGGAAAGGACAGCAAAAGAGAGCGAGGTAGGTGAAAGAGTTTTTAGGTTGTGTCGGGTGGTGATAGTGTGAGTGGATGTTGAGTGGGAAGTGGGGGGTGAGATGGGAAGGGAGAAGGTTATAAAGTGATGGTCAGATACAGGAAGAGGGGTAACAGTAAGGTTGGAGGCGCAGCAGGATCTGGTGAAGATCAGGTCAAGCAGGTTCCCTGCCTTGTGAGTCGGAGGAGATTGAGTGAGGGAGAGGTCAAAGGAAGAGAAGAAGTTAAGGAAGGCCACAGATTGCATTTTCTCTGGCTGGATGTTGAAGTCACCCAGAAGAATGAGTGGAGTGCCATCCTCAGGAAAGAAGGAGAGGAGGACATCCATCTCATCAAGAAAGTGACCAAGCTGACCAGGGGGCGGTAGATTACCACAATGTTGAGCTTGATAGGTAAAGATACAGAAACAGCATGGAATTCAAAAGAGGATATTGAGAAGTGTGAAAGAGTGACAGTGTAGGTCCACTTGGGTGAAATGAGGAGTATGGTGCCTCCCCCACGGCCAGAGGATCTGGGGGTGTGAGAGAAAGAATAAGCAGCAGAGAGGGCTGCTGGGGTGGCACTATTTTCAGGTATGATCCAGGTCTCTGTGAGGGCCAGAAAGTGGAGGGATTGAGATAGAGCGTGGGCTGAGATGGTCTCAGTTTTCTTAACTGCCGACTGGCAGTTCCAGAGTCCTCCAGCAATAGTAAGAGAAGGACTACTGGTGCAAATTGGGTAAATAACCCACTGAGCAAAAGACGTGATTTCAAGTCGCGTCTATAGCCCAGGATCATTACGGCTATGTATAGACCTATTTTAGACCAAGCAGTAAATACATTATTACAATGAATAAACATCTGTAAATACCAAAAATATGCACCAGAGAAGTCCTGTAGACTAGCCTACAAGATAATTATCTGAGCACAAGAAGTAATTTCAACATTGCGTCTATGCGTAGCTCTCATATAGCCTAGGATAATTTTGTCTATGTATAGACATCTAATAAACTTTCACTTTTCAACCCCATTTAAACTTAATTTAGCCTAGACGGCTAGGGCCATTTAGACGTGTTTTAAACGTCTAATCAATGTAAAATTGCTCAGTGGGAAGATTACATGGGCTTCTACACCTGAAAATAGTGCCATGTCTACGGGGCCTATGAGCTGATGTTACAACAGGGATGGGAGAGAGACACATAGTGTAGCAGACAGGAAAGCAGTTAGTAGGAAAACAGTTAACTAGGAAATGTAGTTACAAGAACCCTAGCCAGCCCTAGCTGTGTGTCCCTATTCTGTGGCCTACCCTCGATGGACTACCGCAGATAGATTCCCTAGTCTTTGTGCGCCTGGAGTCTTCGTGCGCAGGGGCTGACAGCGAGAGGTTGATGCTGTAGAATGACTGTGCCAAAAAGGACTGGTTCACCAGAGGAGTTCAAGCCACTCCCAGCAATTAACAACTACTTTAACACAAACTGGCCTTCCCCAGCCAAGCACTTTGAAATTTAACTGCTTTCAGCTAAACTAGTTTCAGTGAAACTACTCAGCACCAAACCAAACACTTTCAAATTAAACACAGATTTAACTAAAACAGAAAGATAGCACAGTAACAAACAATTCACCAAGTGCTGCTAGATCCCAACAAAAGTGCTCTACTGACCCAAGCTGAGATAAAAACAGAAGATTCTACACTGCAGACAAAATGTCACTTTTGTAACAATTACAATAACACTTATAGCCACAAGCGGCGATTGAGGGGTCCAAGCACAATTTGATAAGACAGACAGATAGACAAAACATCACAGAAGGTAGAAAGACACACACAAAAAATAACTTGTGAAGTTCGGACATGCAGTCTAACACCGGCTTTTGTGTTGGCCCGTCACTTGTGTCAAGTTCATCTTTTCATATGGTCATTTGTCCAAAAATTAGAAACTTAAGACATTATGCTTAGTTATCACAAGCTTAGTGGTATGAGGAGACAGCATTACCCATGGGATTTGAACCCATAATCTTTTGCATGGTAGACCTATTCATTAACCATTAGGCTACTGAGTCCACTGGGAAGCAATGGAGGGAGCACAAAAAAATAGGGCCAAGTAATGAGACTGTCCAAGCTATAGGCTATTTAGAGCCTTAGAGTTTTTTAACTATGGTCAACTATGGTTACAATACCACCAAATGTTGCATGCTACCTCAGAGTTGACCTGTGCACATATGTACCAAATTTGTTTAAGGTAGGCCAACAACTTCCTGACTTCGGGCAATTTTTGTAAATTAGGCCTTGCCTACAAATTTTGAAAGCCAGTTGTAGCAAAAGGGTGTGGAATATCAAAAAACTGCTCAATAACTTTTGTGCAGGACAGTCCAGACATGCTGTGTCACAAATTTGGTGACGATTGGACAAAATTTGTAGGAGGAGTAGCGAAAAAACAGTTTTGGACAAAATTAAAAATGGCGGAAAATCTAGTTCAGCGGAAATGGGCGGGGCCTATATGGATGGATGCAGAATGAACCAAGGAATCCAGGGAAAGTGGAATTTTGATTGTGGCCCATACGGCTCAGAAGTTATAGGCCACATATCTGACAAGTTTGGTCGCTGTAGCTCTTAAGGTTTCTGAGATCCAGATACTTTTAGGGCAGAAGAAGAAGAAGAAGAAGAAGAAGAAGAAGCGGAATAATAATAATCCGAAAAAAAACAATAGGATTCCCAGCACTTCGTGCTTGGACCCCTAAAAATAACACTTATCAGTGTTAATGCCGCAGACAAAGTCTTGTCTCCTCTAATTTGGGAATCCACTAATACTTTGTTGCAACATGAAACTGCCAGAGTTCAGTCTTATGTCTGTGAAGCAACACCATCAGCTCTGCAGCAATGTGGTTTGCATATGAGCGGTGACTGGGACTGTGACAGAGCTAATACGCCACTATAAGTGTCTCTGACCAGCCAAGCGCATGAATAAGTAATGGGAAGCCATACATCAACCCTCGTGAGAGATCTGGGGCTTCCTCATCAAGCCATCCTCCTAACATGGCACAACTGTGTCTGCTCCTGCATTATTAATGGGAGGAGAACGGCAGGTGTCCAGCTGAGGCGACAGTCTGCATTTACCCTGTCACACCCGTCATGTTGAGCAGTGAAAGTGGCTCTGTGATCCCTCAGACAGCCTGATTCCCCAAGGTCTGTCTCTCTGGTTGAGTGGGTCTCATCCCCTCTCACCAGCAGCCTGTCATTATATAATCTGTGGGCAGCAGATGTTCCAGGAGGAGCACCTGGAACTACAAGGTCTAACGTGTGTGACTTACAGGTGCTGCAGGTTCAGGGCGTTCTGCTGGGTCACGGAGAGGACAACACCATAAAACTGCAACAATACAAACATGACAGTTGAAGTTAAAATATGCATATGAGAAGAAGTAGAAGAAGATATCAAAACGTTACCCTGTACAAATGTTGTTTTTTTCCTGTGCTTTGTACTTTTAAAAGCTACAAGGCAAGTTTAGCTATCATGTGTCACTTTGTGTTACCCTTCCCATTTAATACACGTGCCTGCACAAAGCATGTGAAACATTATCATCATTTATCTGATCCTCTATCATATCTGCAGCACCAGACTGTTAAACCTAATGGAAACTCCAGTCAGAGTTGTACATGCTCAGTCAAAATTATCTGCGGATGTTCTCAAGGTCACATTTATTATTGCAGGGGTCAGCCAAGGCTCCCTCCCTGCAACACTGCAAGCCTCAACCCACTTCCCCATCCCCACACTGTGGCTATAGGCACATTAAAAAGACATTTTGCCTAGCATAATGTATGGTTGATAAGGTTTAGTGTTTTTAGAAAGCCCACACTGCAAAGCAACAGAACATTCCTTACAATGTCATTTTTTGGAGGTTGAAGTTACTGAAGCTAGACTGCCAGTTAGTCTGGCAGTCTAACTTCTGACTGAAGTTAGTCTTCAGTAGCACAATAGTTAAGTAGATAATTGTATTAAAAGAAAGTACAATATCACTACACAGTTCATACCACATAACCTTTTAAAACTTAACTGATATCACATGGACCTGGGTCAAATCTAGACAATAGGCAGTGTTCAATCTTAAGTTAAACCCCATTACTCCACCAATAATAGTCCACTACAATGTCTTTGATGAGCAATGGTTCATTTGAACAGCAGTCACAGTATTCACTGCAGTGCACACATTGCTCAAGTCATCTCCCACTCAGGGCAGGATGTGGTTGTGTACACACATCACTTTCAAAATAACTCTTCAACAGCCTTGTCTTTCCTTTTATAGTCAAAGCTCTGCTCATTGTGCCAGGGCCCACGATTTAGGGACAGAGTGGATGAATAGGTGTGCCCACATCAAGAGGTGAGACTTCCTGAAAAGGCAGCATGCATCTTCCAAGGGCAGTCTGCTCTGCCCAGTATCAGCTGCATAATCTCATCAAGCCATACCTTTAGCCACTCATGTCTGCAGGACTGGAGTTAATTAATGTGAGAAAGAGAACTGCAAAAAATAGAAGCATAAGTGAATTCCAGGAAGTGGGCAGGCACACTTCCTGAGAGAAGTTGGCATTGCCTCAACTTTTAAGTACTGCAGCACTTACAGCCTTACTTCTTACAGCTCCAGTTTCAGAACAGGACTTGATGAAAAGAAAGAAATTTAAAAGTCAATGAATTGATGAAAAAAGACCAAGTGTGAATTAGGTTTAGACACATGCCAATAATGATTAATATCACATTTCTGTACATAGCTCCAAGTTATTAACAAGAACAGAAACATTGACCAATAACCAACCAAAAGCCACTTCTTTTTACAATGCTTAAATCTGCACTCTCATTCAGGATATGAAAATGTGCAACTTCCTCTAGTGAACCCAAAATATATGCAGACAGGGACCTCTGGTGATAGAAAGAGACAAAGCACACAGTACATCAGCTCTCCTGGTAAACTTCCACTCACAGACAGCTGAGATCTCTGCATTATCCCACAAGCCACGACAAGCCAGACTTTCGTTCAACAAAACCTCTGAAGTGGTATGCATATATGATATGTGAAAATAGAATTTCCCTCTTCCTCTGCACATTTATAACACTATTGTAATACTGTTTAGAAAGTGGGATATAACTCTTGAATCTTCTCATTACAGCGGTGATATAAAACCCAACTGCATGCAAAGTATACAGCTACATGGCCTTTTATCTGCCTCCTGGCTTTGCGATTGTGTTGGTAGTGTGCAGCTTGATCATATCTCCCCCATGTGGAAGAAAAGAGAACTGGTGGAAAATGAGGAAGGAACAATAAAGACACACACACTTCTCTGTACAGTCCTTGAGGGAGAATTTGAGTGCCCCATAGGCTCTGAATTTGTAATACTACTTTCATCAATAGTGAAAAGTGCAATACTGTATACTGCATATTCTACTGCAATTAAAAACTATGATAAAAGTACACATTTAACAGTTATGACATCAACACTAAAAGCACAGCTGAATTTGTCAAGCCAGACTTTTGGAAAGCCTCAATAGCACAGACACACCACCTGCAGGAAGATAAGAGTACATAACATAAATCAATCATTCAGGTTTTTCAGTCAAAACCTATTCAAATGCTTTTGCCCAGAACTAGTATAAACTGGCTAATAGAAGCCCATGCCATCTGTCCAGAGGGCTTAAAGCCACTTAGCTGCATAGAAATCCTCCTTGATCAAAGTTGTGGCTCACTTTCCAACAAGAGAGCTGAAAGACAGAGCTGTCTGCAGGACAACAGGGTGCTGTTGTTGTGAGAATAATGGAGGAAGTAACTAATTTCCTAACCAAGACTATGCCTATTCATTTTGCACCCCACAGTTAATGCTTTTGAATGATGAATGCCTCTTTTCAAATGACAGTAAATCAGAAACACCTTTGTCTAGCAGGCTGCACAGCTGCAAAGAAGATGCTAGCTATGAGATAGCAGCACCCTCATCTTCTTCCAATGCATCAGTGGGTTCAGACATTATTAGATATTTTAGTATTAGAATTATCAACAGCAAAACTGAAAAGGGCTAATTCAGATACAGTTGACCTGGTGACCACTCCTAGACATTGTACAGGACCATACATTATAATCAACAACATGCTATAATTGTTGTTCTCCTTTGGATCTATTGTGAGTGGGGAAATGTTTAATTCATTCATGTATTGTTATTAGGGCTGGGCGATATGGTTGAAATCAATATCATGATAATCATAAGGAGTTTTCTCGATATCAATATATATTACGATATGTATGCAAAATCACGTTAAATAATCAAATTAAAGGAATAGTTCACCCAAAAATGAAAATTCTGTCAGCATCTACTCACCCTCATGCCAAATGAAACACAGGTGAAATTTGTTAGTCCATATAACACACAGGGAGGTTGCTATTCCTTTAATGTTCATCTCATTGAACCGAATGGTAATGTTAGGTGTGATGTCAAACAAAACAGAAATATTCAAATAATATTCCTACCATACCTGATTTTATGAGTTTTTAAGTAAAATTTGCTTGTCATCATCAATTTAGACGGCAGAAATGTGTGTCACGATATTAAAATATCTTCAAATCATCTCGATATGATTCCACTGAAAGACGATAAACGATAATATTGAATTATCACCCAGGCCTAATTGTTATTATTATTGCTATGTATTGTTGTGATTGTTCTCTTGTTTTTGGCTGGACTGCAACAGCGGGGCCAGCCCTACAAACGCAAATGTCTGTCACTGACTGACTGACTGACTGACTGACTGACTGACTGACTGAGTGATCAAGTTACACCATTGGTCGGCCGTGGCACGTGGCACATCATAGGATCACAGAGCCTGAAATTTCAGTTTCGTTTTCTCCGCCGTCTAGTTTCTCTGCTGTGATCAGGAGCCCGTTTCTCCCACACAGTAAGCAGGCTGACCAATATCATGCATGTAAGCTGAAGCTAAAGTAGAATCTATACAATTATATCATATCACCGTTTATGTCGATGCATACTGTATGCGCGAGCTCAGTCCACCTGAAGCCCCTTTGTTCTGAGAGAGACACAAACAAGCATGGAGGTTTCATCACGCCGAGGGCTTATTTCCGACCTTCCCGAAGTTTCCCGGGGCCACGGTTCCGGCCAGTGCCACTAGCTGGCCGCCGATTTGTTCCCGATGATCCGGCTGAGATTTCGGCCGGTGTCCGGCGAACAGCGTTTTCGGCACCGACGGGTAACAGAGCGCCTGGCGCTTGGATCGGCAGGATCAATGCGGGCCGTGGGCGCGGTGAAGAGGACAGTGGTGGAGAGAGAGACGGGACGCGCTGGAACGATCAGTATGGATGTATGGACTATTATTCTGTATTAGCAGTCTACAATGGAGTTAGTTACACCATTGGTCGGCCATGGCACGTGGCACACTCATACACGGTCCAGCCATATACTAGGTTTTGACCTAGTCTTGTTTCTTTATTTTCTTTCCTTATATTTGTATTCACAACTTATTTCATTTGATTTGATTTATGAGGACCCCTGTTATTAATGTAAAGATGATAATGCCACCCTTTTTCTACCTCTTCCTCTTGCATCCCAAAATAAAGAAACATTTTGTGGAAAAAAAAGAAAAAAGAATAATAGCTTTATCAGGGACAGCTGGGAGTGTGTGCAGATGAGGGTCCATCACCTGTCAGCTGCCCCAGCACAGCACCCACACAGCCGACCTAGCAGCACCCAGGAAACAGCTCTAATGTATGCTGCTTGCATGACCCACATGCTTGAGATGTCAGTCGTATAGGGTCAGGTTGCAGTGGACCAGAAGTGGGACACACAGGAAAATGGGTAGCTAGATGTCTACGTGTGTGTGTGTGTGTGTGTGTGTGTGTGTGTGAGTGATTCTGAAGCACATGTGCTTAGCATGAGATTACCAGAGGAGGTCGAGATATCTATCATGATATCCAGTAAACAGTCGTCTTTATCTTATTCATTATGACAGATGGATTAATGATCACAGGAACTGTGTATTGGTAGAAAATATTCAGAAGACTGTGATGAAATGGGCAGTCCTGTCATTGATCAATGACTTTCTTGTTTAATGCAGAAAAGACAGGGTGGAGTCTGACACAGCTTTGCTAATAAAAGCACAAAAGGCCTTTGTTTTGTGAGGGCTTTTATTAATGGATACAGCACTTACTTCATCCCCTAGATTATCATTCATTATATTTCATGGCATATGTTGTAAACCAAAATGTCAGAGCTCGAGAGGATAAAGACTAGAGAGAGCAGTGTCTGTTAAATTCTGGCATATTTACAATCACACTGTCATCAGTGAGTACCTCAGCGATGATTAGAATAAGGGTCTGCCATAAAAAATGTGAAAACAAATACCATGGGCTAACTGGTTGCAGGTAACAGGTATGTAAATACACTTGATTTGACTTAAAGGTAGCTTAACTTAAAGGTATAATATGTAACATTTCCGCATTAAAATATCTAAAAACGACTAGACTTATGTTATATATTTTGTTGAGTTGTGTACTTACATTATCCCAAATGTTTCCAACAATGTTCAAACCCAGAGAAATCCATAATTTTATTCAAGGTAACGGTGTGTTTCATTTGGTCGCCTGTCAATGGCGTCATATTCCCT
This sequence comes from Centroberyx affinis, assembly GCF_046629955.1. Taxonomy (NCBI): domain Eukaryota; kingdom Metazoa; phylum Chordata; class Actinopteri; order Beryciformes; family Berycidae; genus Centroberyx; species Centroberyx affinis. The sequence goes on from NW_027281368.1 coordinate 15,506, forward strand.
TTACCCCCTAACTTCCGGGGAAACACGGGAAACACCAGATGATACGTCAGAGAGTGAGGAAGGACGTCGGCGAACTAGCTAGCTAGCCACTCTAGCCACTCTGTTGTTTTTTTTTATTCTATTGTTTTTACTCCTTACTCGTGATGGATCACGATTATTCATTCCTGTTTGCTGCGTGTTCTCTCGCGGAAGCTGTCCCAGTAAAAAAACATGATCCCATGCTACTTCACAACATCATCAAACTACGTCTTTTGTAATTGTTTTGATTGAGAGACCCCTAGCGGCAGAAATTACATACTGTGCGTTTAGGGGAGCCTTGACTCTGTATTTGACATTGTTATTTAATCCTCAATTTCCTTTTCATTCATATATTCTGTCTTATTATCCCTGTATTGTTGAGTAATATTAGTCCTACTGTACATAATTCAGTGGACAAGAACATTCCTTGTGTAAGCAGCCGTATACGGTATCCTTATTCCAAGATACTGTTGAACTTTTCATATAGACTGTGTTGAACCAATGTCCTTCTTTTCCCCTCAGTATTGCATATTCTCCAGGTGTGTTGTGAGAGTGTCTCTAAAAAAATGAATACTCATATAATGATATTCATATTGATCATATTGACAATTACTATTAGAAAGTAAACATTCACATTCAAGCCAAGGTTATGCATCATACTATGACTGGACTTTGTCAACTCCACTGACCTAACAAAACTGATTCGGTGTCATATATAATCCAGTTGTTTTAATCCCTCTGTATTCAAATAAACTGAGCTGCTTCCTGATAGACTGTAACAAATACAGTAGTATCTACAGAAGTACACAACTGAAAGCCTGGCAAAGTCATCACAGAATTTTATTGTTCAGCTGAACTACAGTGTTTAACTGCAGACTTCCTTCTCATCTGAAAGCAATTTCCATTGCAGTTCTCAAATCATCATGCTGGGACTTTGAGGTACACAAACTCTTTGAAGGTGTGGCTCTGAATAGGAGCACTGAACAAAGGATTAATCATGGTACGGTACACTTTTATCAATCATTAGTTGCTGGGGGAAAGAAGAGCATGGGTATGTAAGGAAGGCTGCATTGCAGCTGCTATTTAGCAGATGAAAAAACTATGAAAATCATCAGAGGCAGTCAGGAAGGTCAGACATTCAATGTGTAAATGTAACAGATTTTGCATTCAGCATAAAAAAAATTCTGACAATTAGCTCCCCTTCTTCTTAACATGTTTACTGAATCCTTCAGACAAGGCTCTCTTCCACCCTCACTTACCCGGGCCACCATCTCCCTTCTTCTGAAAAAAGACAAGGATCCCACACTCTGCGGGTCATACCGGCCCATTAGTTTGATCTGTAATGAACACAAAATTTTAGCAAAGGTTCTGGCCGGATGGATGGAAAATGTCCTTCCTCTGATTATATCTGAGGATCAGACCAGGTTTGTCAAAGGCCGCCATTCTTTTTCTAATATTCGGCGACTGCTAAATATCGCACTTACGTCCAGTGTTGGGCAAGTTACTGAAAATTAGTAATTAGTTACAGTTACTAGTCACTTCTCTCAAAAAGTAATTGAATTACTTTACCAATTACTGCATAATAAAAGTAATTAGTTACTAGGGAAAGTAACTTTTGCGTTACTTTTAAATGTCTGCTTCAATTCTCTTATTACACATAGCTATATTATTTCAGTGTTGCTGTGGCACAGTGTGAGACAAGACAACTGTCAAATTTTATCTATCATGGTACCCATTATCACTATGATGAAAAGTAAGTAGTGGAACAATGAAACACAATAGATATGTTTTGATAGGCGTATTTATTATAGCCCCGACAGGCCTCCAAATCAAGCATTAGTACACTGTGTGGGCTAAATTACCGTACTGGTAGCAGTGTTGCCAACTCTTTTCCAAGGAAAGTAGTTATTGGCTGCTCAGAAAGTCGCTAGAAGTCGCCAGATGATGTCATACGATAATTTGCATATCAATATATAATGCTGCAGTTGTTATGCACGCCGCGGAGTAGCCTGTTTAAATATAAGTGCTGACTCTGCCCACCCGGGCCAGTTTCGCCGTACGCCGGTAACAATTACAAGTGGAACCTATCCTACAGTCCCTGCTGTGGGAAGCGCTGTGATCATCAGACCTCTCTGGATTAGACAAGCAAGTAGAGAAAACCGGCATCAGCCGTACCAATTTATTGCCAAATGCTTTGGGATTCAACACATTAACATGGTCAGAAAAAGTCGCCAGATTTGTCGCTAGTCGCTTTTGAGAAATAAAGTCGCCAGGGAGGTTGGAAGTCTTTTGATTCACTTGCACCACCATAAAGTCGGATGATCATAAACCGGATAATCCAGTAACGAGTAACGAGCCCATTCAAATTTCAGTAATTGTAATTGCGTTATTAATTTGAAAAAGTAATTAGTTACATTACTAGTTACTGCCAAAAGTTACTTTGTAACGCGTTATTCCCAACACTGCTCACGTCTAACATCTCCTGCGTCCCAGAGGTGGTGGTGTCTATGGATGCTGAAAAGGCCTTTGACCGCATTGAGTGGGACTATTTGTTTGTGGTACTTGCTAATTTTGGATATGGGGACACGCTGGTCTCTTGGATTAAACTTTTATACTCATCTCCCCAGGAATGTGTTCATTCTAACACTTTATGCTCTCCTTATTTTCCCCTGTCCAGAGGAACACGCCAAGGGTGTCCTTTGTCACCCTTGCTCTTCGCCCTAGCAATAGAACCACTGTCAATTGCTCTTAAATCAACCCCAGTCTTAAAGGGCATTGTCCGCTTTGGTGTTGAGCATAGGGTCTCATTGTACGCAGACGACCTCTTACTCTATCTCAGCCATCCAGGATCCTCTGCCCATAAAGTGGTGTCCATCCTGGAAGAATTTGGCTCATTTTCGGGCTACAAACAGAATTTCCAAAAAAGCGAATTTCTCCCTATTAACAAGGGGGCAAGCCTCTCAGATAAATCAATTGGACATTCCCTTTCGTTTAAACCCCTCTGGCATTAAATATCTCGGTATTGTTGTCACTCGCTCAATGGCCTCCATGTACGAAGCCAATTTACCTCCACTAGCTTCAAACATGAAAGCAGACTTTCGGCGATTCGGTAATCTCCCATTATCCTTGACCGGCAGAGTCCAATGTGTGAAAATGAATGTTCCCCCCAAATTTCTTTATATATTCCAGTGCTTACCTGTCTTCATCCCAAAGTCCTTTGTTCAGAACATAGACAGAGCAATTTCATCTTTCATCTGGGCCGGTAAAAATCCCAGAATTAGTAAATCTGTGCTTCAAAGACCAAGATCTGCTGGAGGTTTAGCTTTGCCCAACTTCATGTCCTACTACTGTTCCACCAATATCCAGAAAATTCTGTTCTGGCTGCACTCCCCTAGCACTGACTGGTGTACTCTGGAATCCCGTTCCTGCCACTCCTCCTCACTCTCTGTTCTAGTTTACTCCTCCCTACCACTATCCCTCTCTAAATATTCTTCTAATGTCCTGGTGCAATCCACCCTAAAGATCTGGCTTCAGTTTCGGCACCATTTTCACTCGGCCTCCATACTAGGGCCCGTAAGCAGCAACCATATGTTCACTCCCTCCCTACTAGACTCAACTTTTGGTAATTGGGGCAGGCTAGGAATCAACACTTTTAAAGATCTATTTGAGGATGGAGTACTCTGTAGTTTCTCCCAGCTAAGGTCTAAATATAGTCTACCTTGCTCTGACCTTTTCTGCTACTTTCAGATTTGTCACTTTTTACAGTTTCAGCTCGCTTCTTTTCCACGTTGTCCCCTTGATTTGGTTTGGGAGGACATTCTCGAAAATTCGCACACCTCTCGAAAATGTATCTCTAACATCTACAGTAACGTTATGTCTATGGGTAGTGATTCTGCTTCCAAGACTAAGATTAAATGGGAGTCAGAACTCGGAGTTGAGTTGAATGATGAATGGTGGTCCGATGCCTTACATAGGATCAACCACTCCTCCTCCTGTGCACGCCTGAGTCTGATCCAGCTCAAACGGACACATAGAGCCTATCTGTGTAATGCTCGTTTGGCAGAATTCTACCATAACGTTAGCCCAATGTGTCCTCACTGCTTCACTGGCCCTCCCTGGGGCAGTAGACAGACAGGGGATGGGGGGGTGTTTCATTGGGTTATTGTGTTATTATTCCTAAAATCCTTTGGTGGTGTGTACCTCTCCAGTATTGTTTGTGGTACCCTATTTGCTTTGCACACGCATCAATAAAATGTTGAATCAAAAAAAAAAAAAAAAGATTTTGCATTCAGTGCAAAGTAAAACACTCCCATCATCCAACCATTTTTTTTTAACATCTTCCTCTTTCAAAGGTAAACTAATCCCTGGAGTTCCCACAACAATATCACCTGTCCGGTTTTAAGGGTACAGAAGAGCTGGACCAGATGTTGGAGCTGACTTTGAACGTTTGAAAACTCATTAAACACATTTATGGCTAAACTTGGAATTAGCATGTGTGAGAGAGCAAGGCTTTATGTGCTACTTGTGAGCAAGACATCAAAGAGCACTGCAGCTGCTAATGACAAGCCTATGCATGTCTGAGTTCCACAATTAACTGATACAGCTAATTATCCACAAGGACAAATTCAGAGCCTGGCAAAAAATACAGCATGCTTGGACCATCAAGCAACATCATCAAGCAATTCATGTAAAGCTTACGCTATCCCATGAAGGGCACAAAAGTAAAGTAAAAAAGTAGTAGGAGTCAAGAATATTTGACATTTGTGCAGCAGCATGGTTTCTCCCTGCTGGTGATCTGCAGGAAGAGCTTCATGTGGTCCTGTATAGGGTTTCAGTGAAGAGAGGTGTGGAGCACCCCTCAACATAATCCCCACCCCCTCACTTAACCATCCCTGCCTCCAACAGTCACAACTTAACCCTACTCACAGCACAGTGTCATTTCACAGACTGAACCCACCTCTGGAATTTCAGAGAGAAAGAGGAGGAAGCAAATTATGGGACATAGAGCACAGCCACTGCCTTCAAGAGAGTGAGAGAGAGAGAGAGAGAGAGAGAGAGAGAGAGAGAGAGAGAGAGAGAGAGAGAGAGAGAGAGAGAGATTCTTCCCTGGAGGCGAGTTTGAGTTTGTATCGAGGAAACACATGAACTGCGGCTTTCCTTGTGTGAAGACTCAACTGTGACTTCTTCCTGTCTAAGCATTTGAATGAGCGTAAGCCCCCAGGAGGAATAGTCAGAATTCACAGCAACCAAAGTCAAGCCGGTGGGAAAGAAAGCGCTCCGGCTGCACACAGTTAGAGCCATGCAACCATTCACCTTGATCGGTGCTCTTTGTCTCCTGTTCTACATCTCCTCTGGTAGTGCAGATGTCCACAGGTAAGTCAACAATCCAAAATGTCTGTTAACTAGAGAAGCAGAATGTTTCATGTTGCGGTTCATACTGCATTGTGTGGTTCTTCCCTGAGACCAGCAGGTGTAAAGTAAAGTTTACTTTTGTGGAAATTTGCTCCGTCAAGTGCTCAACCTGATGTCAATGGTATTTCTATGTACTATAAATGTTATTGTCACGTTACAATGAGTCTGAAAAGTGCTGTTAACAATGACCAAAGTAACATGTGTCACCCATGGTATATTTGCCTGTTGCTCCTATAAAGGAATCACTATCATTTTAAATACTTCTTCCTGCTTGTTATTCTTGCAAGTGCAGCTAATTGGTAACATGAACCCCATAGTTTGCATTGCAATATGTGCTTTACATTTTTACAAGGGAAAACTGTTGTTTTGATGGCATGCGCACACTAACTGTCCCCTGGCCAAGCAGCAGACTATGGGAGGTATGACAGTGTGTCAGCTAAATGTGGCACAGCAACTGTTAATAACTGAAGAACACCTGTCACACTTAGAAGCCCCTCTCCTGTGGGCTATTCTGGTTGATTTCTATCAAGTCTCAGATTCCTCCAGTCCCACTGGAGCCTAGGCTGCTTTTAGGACTCTGCCCCTGTGACGCCTGAATGCTAAACATCTGGGATATTAGAGTTTGGCACTGGGCTAGAGGTTAGAGGGTTACCCTAATGGCTGAGATTCACTGCAGGCTCAGATTTGTGATCCCAAGAGGGATTCCCCACATATTCACTTTTCCAGAGTCAACAAAGTCAATGGGAAGTGGCACATTAACATAATAATCTAATTTACAGTTTAAAAATACACATGCAATGTAATCGCTGTGTAGGTTATTTCGAATGTGCTGCTGACTTGCCTGCAGTGACTGAGAATAACTTCACAGTAAATCCAGTAACTGGAGTCAGATGGGGATCAAGGTAAATAAAGAGGAAGTGGGGTGATGCATGAGGTATCAGTGAGCAACACAAGAAGAGCCTGATTAGAGTGCTCTTCTCCATCTGTAGCCTACATCCTGTCTGCTCGCTTTTTCTCCATAGGGAGCCCCACTTTTCTCCCTAGGAGCCAGTAAGGGGAAACTTTATTTAGGTTGTTTGTTTTCCACACCACTGCCATTAGGGCCATAATTGGTTGCCTGAAAGCCTGCATTTGGTAGAGCTAAAAGAGACTATGGATGTGTTGGGATCGATTGTTATCCCAAAAGCAACACATGGGGAAATTGTTTGGCCTAAATATACTTGAATTTGTAACAACCTAGAAATTTAAGGCCACAGGCGCCTATATTTCACTATCAATAATAAAATTTGATTTTGTTGAAAGGCCAAATTTGCCATCTGATATTCCATGCATTAATTGAGGAGTGCTCTAAATAATGCTATGACAGTTAAAAGACATATTTCCTTTTAATCCCCTCTTCTTCTACAAAGGCACTACCGACAAGTCCCTACTGGAAACCAACCAGGCGTGTGTCGCTACGGCAGGAGACTGGAGTGTTGCTATGGCTGGAAGAAAAATAGTAAAGGACAGTGTGAGGGTAAGAATAGTCTCAATTGATCCAAAGACTGCTTTATAGTCACTGCATGATAAACTTATTGGTGATCTCTTAATCAAATGTATTCTTTAATACACCAAAAAATAAATAAATGAAGAGAATTAATCTAAATTCCCCTTCACAATAGACGGTGTTCTCAAATTTGTTATTCTTTTGTGGTAAGATATTTTCCTGTCCCAGCAAATGTGGAGGAAATTACTTTTCAGATTGAAAACCCTGGACTGTATAATAGAACTGTGTGGTTTGACTATAACCCGTCTTTCTCCAACCACCAATGCTGCTGGTGGTATTTTCTTCATGTTAAACGCTTTACCAGCTCAGTGTGAGCATGGCTGCAAGCACGGAGAGTGTGTTGGCCCCAACAAATGCAAGTGTTTCCCAGGATACACCGGAAAGACATGTAATCAAGGTCAGTAATTGGGGTCAGTAAAGAGGGGATGGAAAACATGGGTCAAACTGGCTTCATGACAATCAAATTTCCAGTGGATAGCTCACTTTACAAGCTACTTTAAATCCATACTTCCTGTGTTTGATCTGGATATTTAAACTATCAGAAAAGAAGCCGTTGCAGGTGAGAAAATGATGGCGAGTCTCTTTTCTAGATCTGAATGAGTGCGGCCTGAAGCCTCGTCCCTGTGAACATCGCTGCATGAACACCTATGGCAGCTACATGTGCTACTGCCTCAACGGATACACCTTGATGCCTGATGGATCCTGCGCCAGTGAGTCCCGTCTGTCCACTATCCATGGATTCAATGGAAACATTTGAAAATATATCAACCTTGCTGATTTTGGGTCTGTATGAATGCGTGTGTGTATGAATGCGTGTGTGTATGTGCGTGTGTGTAGACTCCAGGACGTGTTCACTTGCCCACTGTCAGTACGGCTGTGAGGAAGTACAGGGGGAGATCCGCTGTCTCTGCCCATCTGCGGGGCTGCAGCTGGGGCCAGATGAGAGGACCTGTGTAGGTGAGCAAGACTGACGATAATTACCACCACACTCAGTCATCAGTATTGGCACATTGATTGTTTGAGTGCTGACAAAATTACATACTGTCATGTAAGGGAAAACATATGTCAAATACGATGGCAGATTCCCTAGAAGGAGATAGGCGTAAGGTGTGAGTGAAAGCTAACATAGAGCAATAGGCCTACTTCTGAGTAAGGAATATACAGGGGAAACTTTGTGAATAAACAGCATTCCCTGGATGCCATCGCCCTAACCCTCTGTCTCGTGGATTTAGAGTTACTGCATTCAGTGGAAGGGGGTCAAGACAAAATTCTGTAGGGATTCTATTATGTGGCTTTCACATTCCTGGTTGGTAAGTCAGATGGATACACTGGAGCTGTATTTCTTCCCACAAAACACAGACAGATCCAATTTGTCATTTTGGTAACAGGGGAAAAATAAAAAAATTGTGGTGATGCAGTGAAGGACAGGACTCCGGATGCATGTGGAACCATAGGCCATTAATTTCTTGCCTGTCTTTGTTTCCCTTCAGATATTGACGAATGTGTAACTGGAAAGAACCTCTGCCCATTCAACAGACAATGTGTCAACACCTTCGGCAGCTACTACTGCAAGTGCCAGAATGGCTATGACCTGAAATATGTTGATGGCAAATATGACTGTGTAGGTAAGGTATACATGTTTATTGAGGAAAAAAACTGTGCAATAAATCCTGCTTGTAGAGGTACAAATAGGCCTTCTTCCAATTCCAGACCTTGATGAGTGCGCAGCCAGCACCCACAAGTGCAGCCACCATGCTGTGTGTCTGAACACTCAAGGATCCTACAAGTGCAGGTGCAAGTCTGGCTTCAGAGGCAATGGCTTTGAATGCTCTGGTGAGATCCGAGATCCACTACACAGAAATATGAATTAATTAGTTTTAGGGAAACCTTTTGATGTGCTCTAAAGCTGGACAAATAAAGCCAGAGTTTATTTTCAGCAAATAATACATTAATAATAGATTTAAATAGCTCATAATGTCTCAGGCAGTTTAGGCCTATGTGAGTAAGGCTGATATTAGCAGTTTTACAGCCACATATTTCATCTGGGCTCTTAAAACATCGGCAAACAGCAGTCCTGCCAAGGCTAGTTTCCTGTTTTCAGACCCCTTTGCTCTTTACAGATGTTAGCGAGAAAGAGCCACAGATTGAAAGCACACCTGTGTAAATATCATGTCATTGTACTGTAGCCAGCCTTTTGAAGGACAGGGATAAAGCAGGTCTCAGTGTACTCCTTGAACCAGACCACAGATATTAACAGGTGACGCCTTACGTAGCTGAGTGACACATTAAAGACGAGCACAGGCCAGAGGTCTCAGTGTAAATGAAGATGCCTTTATGTTTTGTAGTCAAGCCATTTTATCAGAGCGTGTGGGATGGAGACAAAGGCAGTGCAGATGATTTCCTCAATGGTGAGATTGCGTGGAATCCAAGACCCTGCTTCGGCTGTTTACTCCTCGCCGTGCAACCCCGTTCCTCCCCTCCTCTCGCCTACCGTCATGAACTCTTCCCCCCACTCTCTACCTTGCTCCTGGCTGGCAGTCCTGTATACCCACAGCACATACAGCTTGATATGAGACGTGGAATTCTCAGCATGAAACCATTTCAGACCCTGTATATACTGCATATCTATGCTTGTGCATTTGAGACACTAATTTAAACCATGTGCAATGAATGTAGCTGTCATGCTTCAACTGCATGGAGTAGGATATTCCTGTCTGTCCTCTTGTCCTCTTTGATAATTATTGCTCCAGTGGAAAAATAATTTACTTTATCCATGAACTGGACTAACTGCAGAGGAGTCTTTGACATGACAACAACAGCTGCAAAATATATGACTATGGTTTGTAAGTGGCTCACAAACAAATCATACACATCTAAACCCTGGCAACATGGTTGCCAGTTGTAATTGTAGTTCCAGAAGTCTAAGCTGACTCCTCTTCCTGCCTGCAGCCATCCCAGACTCCCCAGTGAGGCCCAGGATTCTGGGAGGTAAGCCGGACAATGAGGACATCAAAAATATTATCCCCGAACCGGTAGCGACGCCGCCTCCCAAGATCCGCGAGCAGCCGTTTGACTATGATGGAGAGGTCTACATCGGCAGCCCGGCTGAGGGGCAGGTTGAGTTCCCAGAGCAGGATAGGTTTCCTGAGGAAGAAGAGGAGGAGGAGGAAGAGGAGGAAGACAACCAGCTCAACCCAAGAGGAGATGTTTTCAGTAAGCCTCCTTTCTCTCGGCTCCATTACAGTAATCCTGCTTTATTAGCACCCTGGGTGGTCCCAAATTAATTAAACATACCACTGGTTAAACAAGCTCAGTATGTTCCTATAGACATTTCACACTTGTGTTTACACAGCACTCATTTATTTGAATACATTTATCATTTTTTAGCAGGCAGCTAAAGTGGCCTTCAAGTCTTCAAGAAAGAAATGCAATTAAGGAACTGAGCTGAATCGAAGCCTTTACAAACATACACCAAGTTATGTTAGGTGTTGAGGTTCTGGGTCCATTCATATACTGACCTAATGACCCATCTGGCCATCTGTTTACTCTCTCTACTAGCCCTTTGCATCTGTAACAAAGCCACATCCTCTCTGGCCACTTCTTACAGATGTCTCCAGTCAAAGAGAATTTATGATGGCTAAGCCCTGCCCTAATTACAGGCACAAAACCCACACATTTCTTCGGCTTCAAGTTTCTTGGCTGTGCTTGAAGGGAGACTATCCCATGCGTCCTCTATGCAAAATCTCTAATTCCAATAATTAAATGTGATTATCAGCGTGCTCTAACTAAGCACAGAAACAGTGGTTTGCCAAATTTGAGACTGGACAGAGTGCCTTACTTTTCCCAGTTAAGCACATTTAAGATGCTAACCCAGCAGAAAAGTGCTGGTCTGTCAGACAGCATTAGCCTGAGGATTACCATTTCACTAGAATAGGTCAGCTTTAAGCCCTGGACCAGAGAGCCAAGGGGCCTTTTGGTTCATGTTCTCCATGTGGTCCTCAGAAAACTCCTCCATGAGTGCAGAGAGCTGACTCTTCTTGGGAGGTTTGATGCTACTAACAAGAGAAACAGACATTCTTCTTATTCATATAAAATATACCTAATTTTTCAATGAAGAACAATATATATCTGATTGACCAAAGGAGGGTCCCAGCCATGTTGATTATTCTCATAAAGCACTGTGAGCCAAATCACTGTGATAGCATGTGATAGAGTAAAGAATGCCCTCCAGCGTACCTGAAGAGGGAACCTGTACAGTTCACTGCTGATGCTGTTTTTTTTTTTTTTATTAAAGTCATAGCCTACTCATTATCAATGTAATCAAACATTGACATAATCTATCCATCGCTGCAAACTTCTGCCCCTTTTCAAAAGACTGCTGAACTTTAGTGGAGAGTTTTGGCCCGAAGACAAAGGAAAAAAAAAACAGATGTTGAAAGACAAATGCTGACCATCAAGGAAACAACCCCAGACAGGGAGAGCAGACAAGAAGCCATAGGAAAGAGGAGGAAACAGTAGAGTTAAAAACTAAAAAATGTCACATATCCAGCTCTCTTGGAGGAAAATAAAGGGCCTCAGTGACATTTTTCTAAACTCTTTCATAACCTTTAAGAATTGGCAAATACCCACAATACAAAAACATTCAAGAGTATAAAGATTTTAGCATCCAACAATGGAAAAGATGGCAATTTTAGTATCTGAGTCGATCCATTTGTTCAAGAGACACATTGTGGCTGCTACTACAATGTTCCTCATAATGCAAATCTATACAGTTTTTGGCTACATTTTCAGACTCTGTATCATCAGAAGAAATTTGATAGAAGAGTGGGCAATGCAGTCATGCAATGGTATGCCTCTCATTGAGAAAACCCATAAACGAGGCTGCCTTTCACCACTAGTCTTGATCTTTATGGAAACAACCAACCAATTGAGTCTGTGTAAGAACTCAGGTAGCAAGAGGAGACAGGCCCCGAGACATCCATCACCTCCAGGGAGGAATTCTAGTCTGTCGGCATGTGAGAGCCCAGGGACACAACTTATCCTGGGCCTACTCCCCATCTCCTAGGAGGAGGGTGAGGAAGGGAGGGAGGGTACGGAGCCTCCAAGCCTTTTATTATGTTTTCCCCAAAACAGCTGTTGTGCAAACAGACTTGACTCTCAGTAGGAAAGTCTGTCATCAGCACTCTAGTCCTCTCTAACACCAGCCCACCATGGCTGAGCAGGTTCAATAACCCCAGCTGTCACACATCTGCCTGTCGAAGGCTACTTACCATGGGGGAAGTTTGTTGCAAGAGCTTTAAAATGCTTTGGGGTACTATATCCTGGGGTTGCAACGTGCCATCTCAAGACGTGAGTGACAGCAGGGCAAGTCCACACCTGTTGACTACAAGCCCCACTCTGTCTTTTGTTTCATAAGGGAAAATCTCTTCACTGCATAATTTTGGAATGGTTGTTTAAGTTCACATATTTTCTGAGGAATTCATGGACAAATAAGCTGATGTCATATTTTGATAGGGCAACATTATATAAGTAGATTTATGTGTAGTAGTCATAGTGTAATCCTAATATATTTTGTATCTATCCTTTTTCATGTAACGAATGAGCATCATATTTACCATTATTTAATAGCATTAAGTTGATACTCTATGTCTTGACATGGACTTCTCTTCCGCTGTCTTCCTCCGCAGCATCAGAGGACTTTGAATCAGTATTTGGCCCTGCCACAGAAGTCAAAGAAATCGAAATAGCACCAGTTCAGGAGGGTAATCAACCATCGGTTCATCTGTCAGCACATTATAATGACTGTTGACTCAATATTGATAATTTGATAACCCTTTTAATCCTCTAGAGTTCATCATGGACTGCAACTTCGATCAGGGAGCATGTGAGTGGGTGCAGGACAAGGGTGATGATATGGACTGGAGTGTAGCCTACCACGAAAATGGTAAATAGTCACATCAATATTCATTTTATACTGTCTTTGATTTGTACAGGGGTTGATGAAGGCTAATCCTCAAGATAACAGCATTGATAAATCAGTTGAGTTGAATTCAGATTGGTTGTATCCCTTCTAATCCCTGCAAACCCTTCCAGGTGCTGAGTACTACATGGCCATGAGTGGGCTTCTGGGGGAACAGGCGGATGTGGCCAAGCTGAAGCTGCTTCTCAGTGACCGGACCAAGCAGGGCAGCTTCTGTCTGACCTTTGACTACCGTATGCTGGGCAACAACGTGGGCACCCTTAGGGTGCTGCTAGATAACAATGCCTACCCGGTGTGGGAGCAGAGCCACAGCAGAGACCAAGGCTGGCAGACGGAGCTCCTCACTGTGGCGTGGAAGGAGGAGGCCCCAGAATCTGTGAGTCATTTACTATTCACTTGTAGCAAATAAATAGGATAGTAACATGAGTCTATGCAGTGTCACGAACCAAAGCCACATTTGCAGCTACCATACTTGTACACATCCTGACCAGCTATAACAGATTTTGCTCTTAAATGTCAGATTCACTGGGTTTACAATATGGTTGGAATACAAACTCCAGATTGTTCACTCAATATAGAAATGAAGTTTACCACATAAACATATAATGATAACATCTACTTGCCTGCAGATGGTCTTTGAAGCTGAGCGTGGCCGAGGTGTTGGAGGAGAGATTGGGCTGGACAACGTTGTGCTGACCTCAGGCCCCTGTCAAGAGGATGACAGGGTCTTTTAAGAATCTCCGCTCCTGATCAACAAATTGAAAATCTCACACAAATATGTCAAGGATTCCCGTTTCTTACCCCGACTGTGTTCTCTTCCCTGTGGAGTTTCTTGACTTTCCATAATTGATATTTCTTAAAGCATGCATTCATATTCTCCTGTGGTATCTCCACAGTTTATCCAAAAATAATATAAAGGATACAGAACATGAACTCAAGGGAAGATTAAGAGCAATTGGTGCATGCAAGGTCCCTTCAGTTAACACCACCATGCTGCTACATCAACATCTTCTATCGTGATTTGAAAAAGACATAATAGTTTCAAATAGTGTATTGTGCTCTCTTATGATACAGATAACTCAGATCTCAGGCTTAGGTGGAAATGCCAATCTTTGTCTGTTAGTTATGTCTATAGAAACAGTATTGTGCTTAGTCCTTTGCTGTGTATGTGATATGTGCCTTGCTGAATTTAACTGAAAATTATCTATGACATGTAATGTGAATTCTTAGGTGAATTAAAATGCATCTTAGATTAATAACTCTTTTTGAAGGCTGGTTAGTTTGAATGATCAAAAGTGTCAATGCATAACTGCTGTAAATTATGCTTTCATATTGTATTATTACATTTAAATGTTTTTTTTTCTAAGTTGGTCTACCGTGTCATTTTTCTCATACATTGTGTGATTTTACACCTGAACGCTCATATACTCCTCAATCATATCAGCTATAGGCTACTGCAAACAGAAATCTATCATCATCAAAAGGAGAGTGGGCAATGGAAATGAATAGCATGGCATCATAAACCTATGTAGTGTCACCAACAAAAGCCACATAGTGTTACTGATGCATGAGTGTCAGGTAGACAAAGTCCCACTATGATAAAGTATGTGGACAATTTAGGGGAATAATTCAGTCTGGATGGATTCCTTCCAGACTGAATTCTGAAATGCCACCACCTAAACCAAATGTAACTGTGTGTTTTGGGACAAGAATGAACCACAAATATGCATCTCAGATATCACTGGAAATGTATTCATGTGAGCCAATTTACACCTTTGTTGGATGAACGCAGATGTTTCCTGAGTTTTTGGAAGTGGCTCTTTCTCGTTATTCTCCCCTGTTAACGTCAGCCTGTTATGAGTTTAGGCTACTGTGAACTCATGCGATGGCATAGACAAAAACTAATTTGCTGATTCAGCATTTTACCGAGGTTTTATGTGGATTTTGAAGATAATTTGTGCATTAAAAGCGTAGAGACATGGGTGAGGGAATGCAGTACCTGGCGGCACCATACTGTGGTTTAACTTCACTGGTGCTATGCAGTGTAAGATTTGGCTACTTTAAGTCGGACTCATACCTTTCAGTGAAAGTCCGGTTCCATGTATCAGGTGGGTGTCATCCAGTCTTTTTCTGTAAGGCCATGTGGCTTTACCTGGTCCTCCCAGACTGTTTTAGCTTTCAATGTAGTCAACTGGGATGCTGACAGATAAACATCGCTCTCTCGTGGTGTTGCCTGCACAGTACACGCTACAAAAGATGCGTTCCAGGTCGAGAGACTCGGCTGCAGATGAGAACACTCAATGCTCAGTGACTTGATTATCTTCATTGGCATATGCCGGATAAGACGCCCGCTTGGTTTGCAAATATTTATTAAATGGCGAGACTGTAACTTTTTCTAGAAGAACTGTATAATGTCGATAATACTTTCAATATGTGGAAGACATATTATGACTATAAGGACTATATTCGCATGGAACGTTACCTAAACGCTGCATGTTTGTGTTTGACCAGATCACATGACCCAAAACCGTCTGTGTAGCTAACGTTAGTTAGCTTGTTAGCAGCTAGAAACGTTAGCATCAAGTCTTTCGAGTTCCCCAGGAAATTGTGCGACCTGACGTTATTTATAGCCACGCCAACGCGAGGAGCTGTCAAGCATCTGTAGTAACATCATTTCAGTTATTTCGTGATTTACTTCTTGTCGACAGAACAGCTGCCAGACCGACTCAGCAAGGTACTGAAACTAGACAGTTTGCTGCCAAGTAAACCTTAGCTAGCTAACATTAACATTAGCTGTGCTGCCTTGGTTTTCTCACTAACGTTAACCTAGCTTAGCAGACAGTCAGCTGGTAGCTCTATAAGTCATTTTTTCTTGACTAGCGTTACATGTTAAAGTCACCACTGTTGTAATGTTAATAAACCACGGGACAAAGATTTTGGCTGCGTTAGTAAGGCTTCTTGGGGTCAGTGTATTTAACGTTTGGTAGCAGATAAAGTGCTTTACTGTAATGCTAACGTTAGCTATACGGGAAGGGGGGGTTCTCTACTGTAACTGCTGGGCCAGCTGTTAATCAGGAAACCTATTGCTTGTTACTGTGTTACAGTTGGTTGAACGTTAGCTATATGGCTGCTCAGACCAACATGAAACAGAGGCGCATGTGACTGAGGACCAGTGTCTACAGCACATGATCCGGACAAGTGGAGGAGGAGATCGAAATCAAGCACGGGTGAGACAAATAAATAGGCAAGGACAGGCTCACTGTCTCACAGAAAAGCCTCATTCATCCACCAAAACCTGTCTGTCCTAAATTAACTGGTGCTGGATTGCAGTACTCTCTGCCAAACCGATGTTATGGTGTTGTGTGGTTAATAAATAACGTGCACACATTGCATCTTCCCATTAGGTAATTCCCTATAAAGTGGTTAAGGAGGCGTGAACAGCCATGACAACAAAGACATCCCTGCTGAAAGTCATTCTGCTTGGTGATGGCGGTGTGGGAAAGAGTTCCCTCATGAATCGCTATGTCACCAACAAGTTTGACACACACCTTTTCCACACCATCGGCGTGGAGTTCCTCAACAAGGACCTGGAGGTAGATGGCCACATGGTGACCCTTCAGATCTGGGACACGGCTGGCCAGGAGCGCTTCCGCAGCCTGAGGACTCCCTTCTACCGTGGCTCTGACTGCTGCCTGCTCACCTTCAGTGTTGATGACAACCAGAGTTTCCTCAACTTAGGCAACTGGAAGAAGGAGTTCATCTACTATGCAGATGTCAAGGAGCCGGAGAAGTTCCCATTTGTGGTCCTGGGGAACAAGCTGGACGTGTCAGAGAGGCAGGTGTCTGCTGAGGATGCCCAGCAGTGGTGCCAGGAGAACGGTGACTACCCCTACTATGAGACCAGTGCCAAGGACGCCACCAACGTAGCGGTGGCCTTTGAGGAGGCAGTGCGGAGAGTGTTGGCAATGGAGGAGAGGACGGACCACCTCATCCCCACGGACACAGTCAACCTCCACCGAAAGCCTCGCTCCACTGCCACTTGCTGTTCATAACATCCAGGGGTGTTATCACTCATACCTATTTGCTCTTATGCCTGTGTGATAAGGCTGTAGGCCTACATACTATAGTAACATCTTATTTAAACTAATTACGCTACTGGCTTTATGGTTTGTTACACTGTTGAACGGTTTGATAATGCTGTAGTTGAACTTGTCTCTACTGGAGTAAAGAGGAAGAAAACACTAAATTCATCTTAGTCCAATTACAAATCAACATCAAACATGTAATTGTTCACTCAGCTCTGCTGAAGTTCGGAGGTCAGGGCTGTGAAAGGGTAGCAGAAGAAGGGACTGCACTGTGTGTTGGCCATGGACCGGATGTGGGGAACTAAGAATTTGTGATGATATAACAGATGTTACTGCCATATGTTTGCCAAGTTTCACTTCCTTCTCAAATTGTAAAATGTTCCTTTTTGTAGAAAAGGCATTTTATACTGTGACTATTAGAATCAATGTTTAGATGTACTACCTGGGAGTGAGATTATCATAGGATTTGTAAACTTCATTCCCAAATTACTGCAGATAATCTGATAACCTATATAATATATTCATATTTAAAACATAATTACAAAACTGGAAATAATTTATACAGTCCAATAACTTTATTTCTAAAATGTATCATGAAGTAGTTGAGTCACTACTTTATATAACAGTAAGAAATGGAGGCTTTTTGTGATTGTTGCACCTTTTGGCCTTGTTTGTGTATTTTTTGCATAGTGAATGGATTATGGTTATATGCTGGAAGCACAGGGATAAGATCCCTAACAATTGATGAGCATTAAAGCAAAGTTATTATGCATGGCATATTGTGTATTTAAATTTATGAAAACTGTTTTCTAATATGTAAAGTACACTGTTTTTACCGTATGAGAATTCCAGTAATCCTTGAATCAACAACTTCAGGAGGAAGAACATACCCTTAACGGAGTCTAACAAGATAGTGGTCATGATTGAGTAAAACTTGTTTTCATTGTTTGGTTTATTATTGTTTTACATAATAGATTTTATTTGAAGCACTGTACATTTTTTTTATACTAACAATTTCAGCTCTTTCTCCAGAAATTCATTTTTCATTTTGATATGAAATAGTGAACCATTAATTTACTTTCACCTTGTCTCCACCCTTCATATCATATTCAATATTGTATTACTGGTATGCCAAAAACTTCAATAAAACCCCGAAGAATTCTCTCTTAAGGCATTTTTTCTATCCTGAAAACACTGATAACGGCCTTCCTAAATTAGAGCTTAACTGTCAAAAGGTTTGAATTGAACTCAGATTGTAAAATACTGCTGCTCTTTCTGGCTGTTGCATTGACAGCACAACAATTCTAATGTTTATTTCTTCACTGGTGAAACATACTTAGGAACTTTTGTATGCCTTAAAGCGTACAGTTAACTATTCAACAAACAAGAACCCTTCAGACACTGGCAAGCTCATTCAAGAAATGATGGTGGCATTATTATGATGAAAGTGTTACCTGAGCAATAATATATCAGACTCACACAAAAAATCACGCTTGTAGAAAATCCACTTCTTAATGTTGAATACATTTTACTATTAGAACTAATGTAATCAAATGACAACTTAAAAACATAATAAAGATGATAAACATACAGACATCAAACAAGTGTCTTAAGGTAATGCACAGGAAAGAAAATATATACAAAAACAGACAAGATGTATCCAAATCATCTTGCTTGTGGAGCAATTAACTCAGGAGATGTTTCTTGCCAAGAAACTGGACTTTCCTATCAAACGCTGTTGAACGGATTGGCGCGTTGATTTCATAGAAGGGATTCATTGCAAACTGGAAAAGAGAACAGATTATTAATAGCAAACGATGAAGGATAAATTGACCAAATGTTAACTCATGTTAAGAGAACTCATTTCAACAAAAGGCAACTCACCTTAATGTATAAATCATACACGTCATTAAAGAAGTTTTTGATTCCATCTTCTTGTCGCACATCATGCAGCATGATGAATCTCATATGTATAACAGATAATTAAGGAAAATAAAGACCTACCACAAAAATCCTTCAAGATGACTAAACAATACAACACATCCATGTGACTGAGCTCCAAAAAAGCGAGCAACATATACTGCCTGCAAACTTAAATGCTGCACTACATAAAATTCTTCCCTACTAAAACAACTTAAAGTCAGATAAATTAATGTCAGATATCTTGCATTACTGCATTGTGGTATTTGAATTACAATACTACATCTCTGTGCTCAGTTCATTGAATATGATGAGCCAAGTTCCTTTATTGCCTTTAGGCCTTGTACTCTTGTTCAGTGAGAATATAGCAAATTATGGATGCACACAACATGTTTAGTTTGCATGTTTAGTGGAATACCACTTAATTTCAGCTTTGAAATATACCATCCTCATGCTCTAAAACAGTTCAGCTTATATTACTGAAAATTCTCTGCTGTGTCCCATAAACAGTGATGAAAAAAATGTCTTGCCCCTGAATCTGTGACATATATATGGTGATAATGATGCATTTCCTGGTTTGAAACTGATAACACACAGATTAAAGTTAGTGTTCAGGATTTTGTCTTTGGGACATAGGTACTTGTGTTGACAAATACTGATTGGAAGGTTAGGATCTAAAATTAACATAAAGGACTCGTATTGCTCTGTAAAAAAAAAAGATTGAAAGAAATAATCCCGACCAACATTTTGGGATTGTTGAAATGTCCCTACCAACTGTTTTTACACAAATTGATTTCTGAATTCTCTCTCCAACGCTGAACACAGCTCAAAACGAAGCTATAATATTTAGTAATTTTTGACATTCTAACCATGAAGGGAGACTAGCAGCATCTCTAGAGAATTGTATATCTTTGTATATCTGTTCCCTGAGCAATCAATGTACTCTCAGGGAATAAAAGCCAAAAATGGAAGGGAATAGTCCAAAAAGGATATGTCCTGCAGTGACAAAGGCAGAAACAAACCACTCATTGAACTTGTCCACAGTTTTCAGGTACATATTGTTGGACAGCCACATGTTTTCATCCACCAAATCCAGGGCTGCATGCGCAATGAACTGGTTCAAGTGACGGTGGTCATCCTGTTAAAGATGAAACACATCTTATGAGAGAAGATACATTAACAGGCATTTCTGTTTCCTATGTATAATTCTCTAAGGCCTAGTATCATTTCAAGAAATAGTTTGAACACCGATTACGCCTTGACAATTATGTCACAGTCTACTGAAGGGTGTTCCTTGCAACATCATTCATTTAACATGGCTACTGAATCATAGACAATTCAGGCCTATTCCTTAGATCTGGGGCAAGAAAAGATGTGCTGGAATGATTTATAACAAAGCCAGTTACCTTTGATTCAGCCTTCCCAGCTGGCAGGAACTCCATTTCAAATACAGGGTTGTCATGATGACCAACCATGACAAAATAAAAACTTCCAGACATTCTTGTTCCTTCTCAGCACAGACTAGCCGCCCTGAAATCAATTCAAATAAAAAACAATTAGGTTAAATAAATCAACCTTGTAAATTGACAATGTCAGTAACTCCCTAGTGATTGTGAATCCTTCCTTTAGCTGGCAAGCTAGCTGTAGCGCTCCGTAGAAGCGTTCTACCGTAAAACTTTTCTGACATACTCGTATGCTTATTTTGAGTGAGTTTTACGAGAATACAATAAAGATAACATTACTTAAAAGACTACACCAATATAATCTACAATGACATTCAAAACAATCGATGTAGACAGCTTTTTGATTTGACAGAACAGACATTTGTTTACCTGTAATTTTGCTTCCTGGAGGGCAGGCGCAAGAAGATGACGACATGGTTGTGTGGTCTAAATGATATTTATAAGGTTATTTATTACTTTGAAAGGTGTGTTGTATTTTAAAATACACATGTGTTGTTTTTAAATTAGACATGTTGCCAGATGTCTAAGCTTTCGATAAATGTATTCTTAAAAATATTATTTTTACGTCATAACTGTGGGCCTGCCCGGAACAAAAACACGTTAACGTTAGTCGGATTTAAATCCTGTGGGCACTTGGGAAGAGACGCTTGCTGGTTACTAGGCTGGTAACTAACGCAAAATGCAAATAAACCCGCTTAATTGCAATTTTCCTTTGTGAGATGGCTATTAAGTCTGGTGTTAAGTTGGTAGAGGAATGGTAAAATAAAATCAGGTAAGAAAGACGAGTCAGTTGATGTTGAAAGCGGAGGTGCTTGTTCCACAGCTGGCTATGTCAGTTCTCCTGTACTGTTGTCTGCTTTTGTTTTTCTTCTATTAGGACCAAGACAAACTCGGAGACAAAGCACGACCATCATGTCCGCGGCCAAGGAAGAGGTGCTATCCCCAGACGAGCTGAGGAAGAGGCTCTATCAAACTTTCAAAAGTAGAGGAGTGCTTGACACACTGAAAGTAAGTAGGCTATGTTCCTGTTGATTTTCTAAGACTATGTCTACTCTGGTCTGCCTTTGGAAAGATTTTGGTCTCGATCTGTTTTGTTCTCTTTTACTTTGTTCTGATCCAGACACAGCTGCGTAACCAGCTTATCCAGGAGTTAAAGCAGCCACTTCTGAGTGGAGGAGAAACAGTTCCCAGGCCTGTCCCTGTGAAATCGGACTCTGTTTTGGTCTCAGCCTCTAACAGTATAGTGGCTGATTACCTTCGGACCTCTGGGTATGAGTACACTTTATCTGTGTTCCACCCTGAAAGTGGCCTGTGTAAGGACAAGGTGAGTGTGACTACAACATTAGGTTAATTTAGCCTAAACTGAAATGAATATGGTTTCAGATGAAGATAGACGTTTCTCAATAGTAACTGACTTGCTCTAATCCTTCTTGGCAGGTTTTCACAACAGGAGACCTTCTTCAGCTTATGAAAATTAGTCCTGAATCTGCACTTTACAGATCCCTGGTATTGAGTATTGTGATTTAGAATGTAGAATATAGTTTATATAGAATTAAGTCTTGGTAATAACAGAGTTATGTTTATTGTTCTTTTCACAGTCATCAAAGAAAGAGAAAGATAAAAAAGGTAAGCTCAGCATTTTGCTACGTTTTTCAGGCGTACATACTGCTTCTGTTAACTAGGCCCCTAAGTCCTTTCCCTCAAATATTTTCTCCTTCTCCAGGTTTCCTGATGAGCCTTCTAACACAACTAACAGACCAACACACTCATGAGCTGCACTGTGATGCTGACACTCAGACCACCAGCATAGCCAATTATAGAGAATCTCTTGGTATGTCTCAAATTGACCGCTTATATTCCACACTTGTGACCTTCAATAGTATTCTCAGTAACACTTTATTTTCCGGATCCATAATTTCCTAATAATTTCCCAGGAAGGAACTGTTTCTTATGAAGTTTCCTGGAAAAAACATGTATGTATAATTATGTACTGATTATAGGGAAAATAGAGAAAGAGGTCAATGGTAGTTGGTAAGTTCCTCCAATTTCTTGTTTCCAAGACAGAACCATTCAATTTTGTAGTAGTTATATAGAAAATTTGAAATGAACTAAAATTAATTAAGAATTCAACAAATGACTATATGATATAATTATATGAATAATGACTTCTGATAATTGGCCTCTGCCTATTATTTTTCCAATAAATAGCTTATAGTTTTTCAGTTCTTTCCAGGAAATTCTTTTAGAAGTTAACAGTATGTTATTGACTCCACCAGACTGCTTACATTTTCTGTATAACCCAGAAAATAAAGCATTACCGTATTCTCTTGCTATTTTTCTCTTTACAGTTGACAAGATGAAAATGATCGATAAGGAATATGAGAGCCTCCATTACAGGGGGGACAAATGGGTCTCAATCGAATCTAAACTGGCTGCGTATAGAAAAGAAATTGAAGCGCAGATGCAAGCAGAAATGAGCACAAAGGTATCTCCGTTAAGTTTTTGAATCAAAAATTACTACGTAAAATGATATATGATATGATACGATAGCAAGTATACCCGAGAGTGTTCTTGGCTTACATGTCTTTGACCAATCAGATTGCTTGACTGAAACTACACTGCATATGATTTTTATTTTTTTCTTATTAGTTATGTGGGCTTTATGCATACATTGTGTCTTTCTTGTTTCTTAAGATGCAACATTTTAAAGATGTGGAAATCGCCAAGGTGAAGATGGAAGAAAAAGCAAAATCTCATAAAGAATTTGAGAAGATGAGACAAGATATGGAGAGGACTTATGAGTTGAAGGCAAAGGCATTAATGAACCGGGAGAAAAATGCCATTGATCGGTTACAAAAACAACAAGAGGTAGATGACTGCTAATTTGGTGTTATGCTCTGTACAAAACAACGTTCTCCAATGTTAAACTTGTAGAATATCACCCATTTTTACATGGCAAAATTATAGAAGGCTCCCAACATCTGAGAACTCATAGGTATTCTGAGATCCAGAGGGAAATGGTTGATGCAGTTATTTGGATTTCTGTCTGTTTTAGATTGAAGAAAAGAATGTCTATATGCAGAGACAAACAGTATTGAAGGAAATTGAAACACTGCGGAACAGAGAAAATGAGCTGAAGTTGAGAATGGAGGCTTTTGACAAGTAAGAGCATTTCGTACCATTTATTACAATGAACATATGATTGCCGTCCTCGCTCATGGCGAGCACTGGATGGTAGAGAGTGTTACTGAAAGTATAATGACTACAGGACTTGCCAAATCCATGAGGAGAAGATCAAGATGACCGAAGAGCTGCTGAGGAGGAGAGAGCTGGCAGTGAAGACTATGGAGGATACATATGACCAAAGGCTGAAGAATGAACTTTCCAGGTATTTACAAAGAATATCTTATTTGCCCAGGTTGTGTCCTGCACAATATCACCAACAATCAGAAATATTCCACTGGTTGCGCACGTGCAGTCTCTCATTTGATGGCACCCTCTGCCTGTTGTGTCAGCTCACATGACCTCACAAGTTTGGGCTGTTGATCTTTTTCAGGCCTTTTTTTGACCAGAAGATGTCACTGTTGTGTAGGGCCAAGATAAAAGATCCTCAATGTCCTGTATGTACAATGTGCATTTTAAACCTAATGAGTGTCAACATGAGGGTGTTCCCACATTATGAGTTATGTGCTCCAGCAGATGTAATGCTGCTGTGGGTCTGACCAGTATTTGTTTGTCTTAGCGATAAAATTGAGCAAATGGGCATAAATTAGATGTTGGTGCTGCATGTGTTTTGGTCCCAAAGTGGGCATGCATGTAATTTTTGGAATGGTGATAAATGGGTTTCTGTCATAACAGGTCTATCATTCATCATTGCCACAGAACTATCACCTTTTCAGTTATGCAACCTTGTAGTGTTTATATTTAGATTGTGTAGCTGGCTATCAGCAACCGGGACTATACATATTGTAATATTCATTAGGAGGTCAAACAGACTGTTCAACATGCAGCTTCGATCTGCACTCAACCAAACGATACACTGCCTTTACAACACTAGATGATACATGGCTTGGTTATTAAATCTGCACCATTCCATATTAGATCAAAGAGGCTTGGTTTTTCAAGATCTTGTTGTGTTGATTGCATCATGTCAGCCATATCCCATCCCATACGGTTTAGTTTCAGAGCTGTGTTTTCTTTGTAATTATCAGATATCAGCTTGAGTTGAAGGAGGAATTCATCAGGAGGACAGAAAAGCTAACAGAAAATGAGAACAGAAACAAAGGTGTGTATTTTCATTTATACAGTATTACTGCCTCAGGCTTGCTGCTAACCTTGTTTAGGTATCATCTTTACATTCTGTTTTTCCCCCAGTGGAAACTGCTCGCATACAAAAGGAGACAGCTGCAATTAATGCCAGATTAGAGGAGCACAGTAAAGCGTGTTCTGAGCTGAGACGGCTGCAGGTAAATGGGACAATTCAATTCATCAATTGCAAATGGGATAATTGCTATTCATCCAGCACTGTACCTGCTGAGTACACTCTCATCACATGACATTTTGCACAGTATTTTTTCCTACTAATTCATGAAACGGTTGAATTAATGCCAATTTTTCAATCATTCAGTGTAATATGATTCTGTAATAATTGTATACAACATAGGCTAATATTAATTTAAGCTTCAGTTCTACTATGCGTGCTTCCCTCATATCTCCTGTGGTTCTCTCAAGGTTGAGCTGGACACATCACAGCAGCAGGCTTCTCTGCTGAATCAACAGAAGGAGTTGCTGAGGGAACGACTGGAGACCATGAGTGACTACCCCAGCTTGAAGAGAGAGAAAGTGGAATTGCAGGGGCAGCTGCGTCTGCTAAAGAAACAGCTGGAGGAGGCCCAGGAGGAGAATCGGCTCCTCCACGCAGGTGAGGAGTGACTACTGGTCTCAAGTACCTCCCAGGATTCATTATGTTCTGCCTTCTCCCTCCATATCCAGATTACCTTGGGAAACCAATAAAATCAGTTTTTGCTATCTGTGATAATGTGTCACAGCTTCCTTTGACACAGGGAAAATCAGTTCATTCCTTAGAGGTATTGCTTATAATTTGTAAATCCTGAAAACCAATACATTTGTAACTGTAATTCTTTTTTTTCTTAACTGAGAGGAGTCCAGCTCCTTTGCTGCATTCAGAGGACTTGTGCCTTGACTCATTGTGAGCTGTCTGGAGATGCACTGTAGTGTGAAGCATTCAAGCTGGTTGTCCAACTGCTTCTGGCTCAGTGGAGTCTTTTTGAATGTGTCTCGCCTGTCAATGTGGAGCCTCTGTGCTGTGTTTGTAGCTTTGCAGACAGCTCTCTGGAGAGAAACCGGGGAGGGAGGTGGGATGAGGAGTTGAGTAGGGGGGGGAGAAAGGAGCACAGCGAGGAGGGACAGAGGGCTCTCTCTGCCCATGGCGGAGTACCAAAGTTTTACCTCTCTCTGAGGGACACAATATTCTTCCTGTTAGAGGATAGGGCAGGGGATCAGTGGGCCTCTCTCCTCATCACTAACAGTAGGCTTCATTAACCATGTGCTCTGCTCTCAACACAATACATCAGACACGGAGCACCTTGTCGGCCAAATCCATATTGCCAAGGCTATGAATCGAAGGATATTAAAGTGACTCAGTATGTCAGAACTCACTACTGGTTATCACCTGGTGTTTTGGCATAAGTATTCATAAGTTAATTCTACCACTGAATAAGACAATGAATTGCAATACTTGCCCGTTACAACAAATGTTGTGACATAGTGCTGTACTTTTAGATCATGTTTTGACTCTGATAACATCCCTCTCAGATTTGGGCAGGCCGTCTAAAGAGCAGCTGGCCTTGCAGACGGAGCTGCGGAAGCTGCAGAACGCTCGCAGGCTGGACGAGGAGGAGTCTGACAACCAGAAACAGGTGCTGCAGGCACAACTCCAGTGTGAGGTCAGTCACAACATACCCTCTCACCGAGTGTGGGAAACAATGTGGTCAGCTTTTCTTTTTAGCAAATCTGTCTCATCTTGGAGAGTTGCATGTTTAATTGGGGTTCAGCCTTGGATCTGGGCTTCCAGTGAGTCATACTCACTGTGAGTAAATGGTGGCGTTTTGTGCGATGTCCTGTTGTCTACTGTTTTCTGCAGGTGGAGCGTTGTGCCCAGCTCAAGGCCCAACTGATTGAGTGTGAGGAGAAGATGCAGTGGATGACTAGCCATGCTGAGGAAATCAAGATGCAGCTTCGCCAAACTCAACAAGGTACCCCATGCCTGGGTGTGCATGTTCACCATGGCTTGACATGATCAGTCACCTTGAACCATGTTGGTTCCTCTACACATTGCAAAGGCAATGATGCATAACTTGTCTAGACATCCTTATAGCCCACTCCTCATAAACTGACTTCCTTTCCCGGATCATGTTTTCTATTGAACATCTAATCTTTTAAAAGTTGAACTTGACAAATTTAGAAGACCTCAAACATACTGCCTTTTACGTGTTTTTCAATTAGTGTACTAAATGGTTGCACTAGAAATCCGTTTACAAATCCTTTTTCAGATCTGTACTCTTTTATGGTGGTTGGTCTTTTGTATTAGACCTAAAACTCTCCTTCTTTGCTTTTCCTTTTTCCCTTCTTTCTTTTCGTTTGTGGTGTGTGATCCATGTGATGGTGACAGCTCTTGAAAATGAAGTGCTGCGTAACCCCAAGCCCTCTCTTGTGGATCGCTCGGTACTGGAGCTCGGCACTGACAAGCTGGTTCCCCCTGACATCTATGTGGATAGGGCTCTGCTGAAGCGCAGGGTGGGTTATGATGATGTTTGTGAAGCAGGTGGACCCTTGCGAGGGCACAGGAGTCAGTGGGCTCAGAGCAGCCCTCCAGACTCTGACACAGAGCTGGTGGCTGGAGCCAAGGCCCGGATCCGTGAGCTGGAGAAGGAGGCCGAGACCCTGGAGGAGGCTTACAGGAACTACCAGCAGAGGGCAGTGCACGCCACCATCTCACACATGCTTCCCCCAAGACCACTTTCCCCCCAACGAGCCCATCCTTCACATCGCCCTGACTCTCCTCCGAGGAAACAAATCTCTCACCATTCTCGCCCCCTCTCACCTCAGAAACCTAAAGTCTCTCATAGACCACTGTCTCCCCAACGACAATATCCCACCCACCGCAGCAGAACCCCCTCCCCAGCCCCCTACGACATTAGAAACACCTTACCAACTCCACAGCCAAGAGTGACCTTCTTAGAAGACCAAAACCAGCCCCAGTCGACAGGCTCAGTCAGAGACCATGGTCCCCAGTCATTGGCTGAGCCTCTGTTTATAGAAGACGGACACCCTCAGGATGGAAGCTCCCTTCACTCCAGATGCCTCTCCTCCACCCCCCACTCTCCCTCCAGGAGGAAGCTTCAAACAGAGCTTGCTGAAGGTACTCCAGACGATACTTCATCCTGTCAAATCACTTCAAAGAGATTAGATATACCAACCCCTTTTAACTGTCAAGAAATAAACAGTGAAAGAGTTTCACATTGTCAGCATTCATGTACTGCTGCCTGTGTATATTTGTGTATATTTAGTATTCTGTTGCAGAACTTAGGTGTATTTTAAACATTCAAAACAATCAGTCCAAGTCTTTTCATGTCAGTCTTTGGATCATAATTTTTTCTCCCCTAACATAAATTCCCTGCCACTATGTAGAGGCTGCTGTGTCTCCGGTGCCGTTCCCTGAGCTGTCATCTGAGAGACGGCTCCCTCCTGTCTCCCACGGTGAGGTGGCATCCTCGGGCGACTTCTCCTCTGACCTCAGCCCGCCTTGCAGTCCTCAGCTCAAGAGCACAGCACGAGACCAGGCCAGGTAGCATCTGGCATTGCTTTGGCAAGGACAGTGCAACATATTAGTTTTACACAGGGACAGTGAGCACTAATGCCCTTATCTGTGTCTTTGTTCGTTTCAGTCCGCCACAGATACAGCAAGTCTTCTCCAGCTCAGAGTCTTCGCCCCAGCCTGAGAAGATAAGCCTTGACGATCTCACAGACACTCTGCCAGGTACTCTAAACTGATATTTGATTATGTGTATATTGTTTTTTTTCCTCCTTACTATTTGAAAAACACTACAATAAAATGGTGCTTGATTGTGTTCTCACAGGAGATTGTATGTCAGCTTGTCTTGCCTTTAACTATTTCCTCCAGAAGTGTTCATTTAATCATAATTCTTTGTTCATTCATTCATTCATTTGTTCCACTGTACTTTACATACTGTGACATCCTCCTTTGATCTGATGGGATTGACCTGAGAGACCCAGTTTGGATGTCATCCAATCTACCACTGCAAATACAGTATGGAAATATGACTGATATACTGGCAAAGCTGTTCGGTCATGTCATTGTGTTTGACATTTAAGTACTCTTGACCAGAATTATGATCAAAAGGAGGTTTTTTTAATCCGCTGGCCTATAAAGCACTATTTATAGTTCTGGTGCATGTAGTATGACAGAAGCCCTCTCTGTCGGACATGAGATCAGAGATGACAAGCCCTTTGGGTATCCATCATCCTTAACGCTCAGCACCTGCAGGTTTTCCTGTTCTGTCTAAAACCAGGAAGCAGGGATTGTAACCTCAGATGAACGAACAAACTCTACCAGCCAGGCCTGCTCTCTTCTTTTGTCAGAGCAGTGTTTGGTGCACCAGTCTTATACATGAACTGTATATTTCACATTAAACAACATAAAGTGTCTTAGGATTGCAATTGTCGTGCAAAGGTGCCGTGTGTCCGAACAAAACATCCCAAATAAAATTATTGCATTCATTCTCACCGTTTCGTTAGTGGTGCTGTTAAGTATCGAAAAAGCTTGTTTTGATGTGTTTTGCAGATTCCATTAACTTTGACTAATTTTAACAGTAACGGAATGGAGTAAATCTGTTATGGAGGTTTTGGATTTTGGAATGCCTGTTTTTAATGAGTGTGTGACTGGCCTCCAAAGTGTCCTTTCAGTGGCCCCGCACAATGGTGAAGATGAAGGGCAGCTGATTATGTATTCTGTGCTGGTCCTCTGGCCCTGCTGCATTATGGTGGAGCATAAAAGGTCTCTTTGTGTTTGTCTCCCTCCAGAGCCCAGCCACATTCCAGTGCTTCTCCCGGACACGGCCATCCCTCTCTCTGAGGAGGCCCCTGACGGCCCCTCTGGCCCTCCCCCACAGGCTCCATGGGACCTCCCAGACACCCAGATACATATGCAGGGCCAGGCGGGTGAGTTGGTAGGCCTCCCATCACTGAAGCAAAATCTTCAGGTTGACCCTTGACCCTCTCCTCTACACCATGGGTCTCATGGATCTCTCATACTGTATCCCACCTCACATTGCAGCCACATGCTTACCAGCCTAGAGTACATTGCTGCCACAATGGAGAGAAGTCACTGCTAAATAATTTGACTTAAGTCAACCTATATGTTTTACAGAAGTCCTACAAACCCCAGGTGAATCTGCCAGGCAAGAAGATGAAGAAGATGAGGAGCTGAGATGGGAGAGAGAGAGAAAAGAGAGACAAGAACAAAGGCAGAGGGAGCTAGAGGAAGCCAAGCAAAGGGAACTGCAAGAGCTTGAGCGACTGGAGAAAGAGATGGTAATGATTATCTTCCTCTAATAATCCTCATTTTATATTTATGTTAACTGAGAAAAGGTAGAATGATGAATTCAAGATTTACATTATCTTTATCTGGCCAGACTTTGCAAGAAATTGAGCAACCTGGACAGGAAGAGGAGGAGAAGGGTATTATAGAAGGAGAACATGAAGAGCAGAAGGAAGAGGAGGAGAGAAGTGGTGAGGAAAAGTCTGCAGGTGAAAATCCCCTGGAGAAATACATGAAGATGGTCCTGGAGGCAAGAGAGAAGCAGCGTGCACAGGTTAGTCGCACACACACTTCTCTGCAGCTCTCGCTTAACTGTTGAAAAGCTTTGTTTTTATTGCAGATCTGGAGCAGCAGTCATGTGTGTTAAACCGAGTGTGTGATTTGCTGTTGTTTGTCAGAGCGCCGGGAGAGAGGAGCCAGAACACATGAGCCCCGAGGCCAAGAGTTTGTCTGAGGAGAAAGATGACAGGTAACTCAAAACAGTTTCCAGGGCTAGAGAGAAAATGGATTTATGGTTTTACTTGCATGTATAATACAACTCAATTTAATAATTCAAATGCTACGCTGTTGGTGTAGGACAGTTAATAGTTGTGAGCCTATACAACACAGATCCAAAGATAGAAACCAGAAAACCAAAACAACTTTAAATAGCATCAAAATGCATGACCCTGAACTGCTCCTTAGGCAATTAATGGGATAAGGATGCATAAATTGTTTATTTGAGGTTGTACACTCAAATGATCCCCATTTTCTAGCAGTAATGACTGATTTGAATCAGAAAATATGTAAATATCCCAAGAATATTCCCCTGGGATTTCAGTCAAGTTTTGCATCTTTTTCCAATTTATTCTCAGCAGAGTTGTACATCAGCCTGACATCACAAATTTAGTGGTGGGATAAACGTTTCTCTGGCTTTTCTGACAAAATATAAACTGTTCTGGGGTATGGAGAAAAACACATTTGAGTTTTCTCTTGCTCTCCTAGTCTTGAATATGCTGCAATGTGTTTTGTAATAATGTTGTCTGAGGACCATATGATTGAGAAATAATTTATTATTTTATTCTGTCCCTATGGGCTTTCACTAATGAACTTTTCTTTATCTCCCCAGCATTGCAGCATATTCGCACGAGGAAGTGGATGATGAGTTCTGGTGAGCTGGTTGTCCCGAAGTGCTAATACAGAAACACAATGAAATGAACAGCCTTCTGCATTCCTGTACTGTTTTTACCAATGTGAAGCATTTGTCCTTTTATAGCATTAATAGTTTTTTCCAATATGTGTAGTTGACACTGTCCATATTTTGTTGTTTCATCAATTGCATATGTTTGAATAAATCCTATTTTCGAACTGCTCTGACATGAGTCAATTTCTCAATTCATGACTGTACACAACTGCAATTTTCAAATTATCTACCATGTGAAAGAGAAACCACACCACAACAGAGTGGAGTTCATGTTTTATTTGTCTTTTCATAAAAACAGTCAACAGGCCAGTTGAGTAACGTCATATAGGGGATTCCAGTCAGACAGGATGCTGGATTGTTGTCCTCCTGGTGATTGATAGGTAGCCTTGATTCTTTACTTTTTGGTTCAGGAAACACAGCATAAGATGAGATGTGGTGTACATAGCATCATTTACTGTACATCTGCCATCATTCTGCTTGGCCACTGCATACCTGTGGCTGCCAGTCCTGCGCAGTACATTGCAGGTTCTGTACTACAATATCTCAGAGATATATTTGTTTATAAAACACTGGCCAAAATGAGACTTGCAATGGCATATATACTTTGGCTGAATCTACCATTTAGATTGCAATATCCAATTATATAAATGATGAGCGGTGTTGCAAGTAATTGTAATTACTTGAAAGTTCTGTGAAGAGTTAAGCATCGGTAATGTATGAGGAAGCCCTTGACACTCATAGAAAATACGGGTATACTATCAGGTCAGTAACAAAATACTATAGGATTCATATACTTTTGACTTGAATAAAAGAAAAACTATAAAACATCTATTACTACTCGGCTATAATCATAGAATGGATTAATTTGTATTCAGTTAGAAAATAAAAAAGAAAACAGGCAAACACTGCCTACTATTGATGTCAGTATACATGACTGTACATCACTTGTATCACTGCAGAAACAGCTTTCTTCATGCAATAAAGAAATAAACATCAAGATGTCCCTGTAACTCTTGTCTAACAGAAAAAAGATTACATGAATAATTATGTCAGTATTATGACAATTGCACATCAAAAACAGATGCAATTATAGAGAATTAAGAAAAAAAGTTTTTTTCTTTTTTTTTTTTTAAATGGTTTTATCTCCAATAATAATAACAAAACATCACTAAAATTCCTGACTTGTAACACATTTACGTTGTTCACATCTAAACAGTGTTCTTTAGATCTATTTAATTTATAGGATTTGCCATGGTACCAAAGCACATACATAATTTTTTTTTACAGTTTGTTTCATAGCAAGATTTTTCTAAATCAAGCAATTTTGATCATATTGTACAGTTATTGGAATAGATAGCGAGCTAACAATCGTATCACAAATGGTAATTTGGAACAATACGAGGGATCAGAGGCTCTCTACACTGGCAAGCATTGTTTTTTAATTTGCCTAAATTAATACAAAAGGACCACAAAGTTCTCAACATTTTAAATTATGAATTGCATTGAACATACTTTTATTTTAAGATTGGCAGCAGTCCACATTTAGAAAGCAAGATATTCTTATGCCATCATGCTTGAAAATGTAATTCTATAATACTGTATTTTGGTCCATTAAGCATTTGCCATGTCACAGCTCCCGGTGTGTGTGCTGTGTTTTCCTTTCAGTTATCTTAACTTGTACATGCATGTGTTTGAGGCATAATGTTAACAGGACTAAAATTGAATATTCAAACCACCACAGCTTTGCTCTTTTGAGGGAGAAGTGGTTCTTGTTTCCAGTTAATGTGTTCCATGGGCTCTAGTGTACACCTGAGGTAGTGTTAGTGTAGGCCGTGAATGCTTTGTATCATTTTTTAAGATTTTAAAGTAAATACGATACAGATTATTCTAGAACCAATTATTCATACTCAACTGACCACCAAAAATTGAGAAGGTCATGCAAATAAAGACTTAAGTATTAAAGGTCCTAGTATGTTTTAATGGAAGAAGGATAATACTTTACCAAGAGCAAGAATAACCCTCGCTTTTACAGTGGAGTGTAGTGCACATTATATTTCACCTCTCTATGTTCCCTCAATTAAAAGCCAAAGCAAAACATCTTGTGGCATGTGTCATAGCCTTGGGTCAGTATAGACTGATGGTTCTGACATGTTAGAAAATAACACAATAATTCAGAATTGACCTCTAATGTGGCTTTGCATGTAAGGCGTTTCATGTTGTGCTGGGAAATATAATTAAAACTGCATTTTTGTTTTGAAAAAGAAAAAAAAAATACTTCATTTATAAAATGTTTTGCATTCCCTTGTTTAAAACTGGCCACCACAGGTCAGAAGAATGACAGAGTAAGACTGTAAAACAAACTTTCATCATTTTCGCCTTGTACTGTATAAGAATAGTGCAATGTCTCAAGCTTCACCAGCAAAAACTGGCTATGAAAAAGGGCTAGAGAAAGCAAAAGAGCAAATTAAGATCAAAGTTCAAAACAGCTATTTTTCTCCAGAAAAATAGAAAATTAAGAAAAAAGAAAAACAGCATAAATGCAACACAAAGTAGCGGTTCCAACACACATCTTGGTGAGTTAGTGCAGAAAGCAACACTGATGCATTAGTTTGTTAGGAGCCTGGTTAGTACTGCACAGTGTGAGGGCAGTTGGCAGGTTGTTTTAGCTGAGCATTCTCTTGGTCCAGAGGGATCGCCAGTGGTTGGCCTTGTCTATGTGTCTTTGCGTGTGTGTGGGTTTGGAGTGTGAGCGTTTATTCCTTATGTGTAGGAATTGAGGCATTCCTTTGAGCGTGAAGTGATGTCCTGCAGCTCCCGCTCCTCCTTCATTTTGATGTCTTGGTAGGCATGCATATGACTGGCATCCTTAAGGTAGGCCCAGTTTGCTGACAGAATCATGAGGAAGTGGATCTGGAAGAGAAGGGTGAGGTGGATGGCCGGTGAGCATGTCAAAGATGCAAAGCAAGCTACAGGAGTCAGAGCTACATCACACACATACACAAACATAAAGTTAAGCTTGTCAAAGGACATTACACACAAGCGTGACAAAAGACATTACTGTTACAATTATTATCAACATTACTATACCGGAGTAACTATTTCGCTATGGGCAATACTACGGAAATGGCACTATTAAGAGGAAGGGAAGAGGAGAGGAGAGGAAGAGAGCTGTGCATGCAAGCTTCATGACAATGGCAGCTGGAAAACTTGGGAGGTTAGTGCATAGCATGAGAGTCTGCTGTTTCATGAACCTGATCCTATCTCTTCTGCACCTCAGCATTATTCTCTAAAATGTCCTTTCTGTAGAAGTGATAAGAAATAGACCATGTAAGGATATTTCGTAAACAAAGATTGTTTATTTTGTATAGAAAGAGAGGAAAAAGCTACAGTCTTCAAAAACTTAAGGAGAGAATTAAATATATGAAATATGGAGTATAAGTAACCATAAACAGATCAAAGAATTTGAAAAAAATTTAAGCATGCAGGCTCAGTGTTAAAAAATAAAAACAAATGGCTCTTTAATGGCACTTTCTGAATGAATAAAGGAAAATGTATGAAACAAAACATCAACTTCATAGCTGAGGCTATAACAGCATCAGATCTCATAGAAAAAAAAATACATTTACCCTACTCTAGAATAGGAGAATTTCTTTTTTTATAAAATACATGAAGAAATTAAAGTGAGGCTTAGGGCCTCATGCAGAAGTATGACACTGGTACTGGCCTAACCCTTCAGTGTGCTGTGCTAGGTATGTGCAGTTACTTTGAAATCTACTATACACAACTGGTCTCCTGGTCTACATCACCATAATACTGTTGATGAAAGGATTTTTAGTTCAGTTTAGAATCTAGTTTGTGACAAAAGAAATCAATACTGGAAATTCTCTGTGTAACACTTTATGGTTTCATAGGTTGGCACCAAAAATAGGCTAAGCAAATAAAAACAAAGAAATGTAAGGACAAGGCACTTTGGCCAACGCTACTTTGCTACTGTAGCTAGTCCTTTTACAAATGAATCACTAGAATTCTTCCTCACCCAAAATGCTAATCTGGCTATCAAAAACATAAAGCCTGAGAACACCTTCATTATTTGTCATCAGATTAATTATCTTTTCTCTTCCTTCTCCACATGGACAAATTTCAGAGCTTTACATGAATGGGCTTAATGCAGTTTATGTCAGAATCAGACTCAATAAAGAGCAAGAGCCTCATTTTCATTTCATATTTAACTCAATCTTAAGGTAATTTTTCAAATTGTGTGTAACAACCTGCACAAGTACCTTCCGTCTATATTTTATAAGTGCCTCAGGAATTTAAGCACACAGGAACACATTTCAGCTCTGCCATTGATTTATACTTTTCCTATTTTGCAATGTCGCGTAGTACTGCACGCAAAAATACTGTAGGCTTTTTTTTTATCAGAGATACTCATGCAGCTGATGCCTTTTTCAAATCTGTGCAGGTCAAATCAATAGCTGGCGTAGCTCTGGGAACTTTTTCACGTTAAATTCAAGGTTTATAAATAACGACACTGGTATGGATTTCTAGCTGTGCACATTTCTATAAAATCTGATGGTGACATATTACTATAAGCGAGGCCCCAGGAAAGCAGTACAATCCAGTAAAACTATACACCACCCCATTCTGAAGACAAGTCTCATCAGGTGTCCTCAGACAAGCATATCCCTGGATACCAAACGCTAAAAGGATGCATACAATCAGCTATTTACACTTCATGTGACTACTAATGGAGAGATGTTGGTTTTTCTATTCTCATGTTTTTAGTTCATTTGTTGTCAGTGGCAACTGTCTCTACTCAGTACAGCCTCAGATACTGTACTGTGCTCTTAAAACAGTTTAAAACTTAGTGCAGCAGTCTTCTCGACTCTTAAACTTCAAAACAGCAAAGTTATAAGTGGTAGCCATCATGTAGATCAGCTGGTGGAAGAGAACAGAATAAAGGTGGTAAGAGAACATGCCAGTTACTCCCTAGTCGCTAGTAACATGTTAGTATGGTGACCAATCATTTCCCGGCATATTCCATTTCCCGGCATATTTATCTAGTAGCAAATAAGAAAATGTGAGAGACTATAAAATATCTATTTACAATATCCTGCTTACAATTTTCATAATCCCTAAGATAAAGCTCATGATTCGGATGTCTAGAAATTAGACACTCTATTTGATAACATTGCCCGATAAACAAGCCCAATCCAGGGCAAACTGCACTCTGCTTCATCCCTCCTAAAATAAGAATGGGGCCAGGGGCATCTAAGCAGATGGTAAACAGCAAATGGAATTGGAGCTGTGGAAAAGCCTATGCGTAATCTTCCTTGGAGTGGTTACATAAACCATATGGGAAATGAGGAGAGGAGCACTTGACACATGATCTACTGATACAAAACCGTGCAAAGATGGACTAAAAAGGAGAGAGGATGGAGAGACTGGAGGGAAACTTACCAGAGCAATCACAGTGGCTCCTGCCCCGGCACACGCTACGATGTACAGGTGATAGGACAGGTAGAACTGGGGAAACAGACAAGCAAACATGTTTATTATGCCTTGTTGATATAAATAGGACATTTCACACAGCGCTCTGCTCTATGGCCTCTGCTGACGTTTGCATGACGCTTGTATGAATGTGTCTGGATGGTGTTTGTATGAATGTGTCTGGATGGTGTTTGTATGAATGTGTCTGGATGGGACAGCGGCTCTTACCTCGCTGGTGTTGCAGATGTCACCTAGCGTAGACCCACAAGCCTTGCCTGGTGTGGCATTCCATGGGATAATTCCTGTAGTCATGAGATTCAAAGGTTTCCATTTACACAGAGCAAATTCCCTGCATCACGTCTTGATAAAACCCAGCGAGTGAAGTACTAAATGAGCCAAAGTTTGCTCAGTCAATGGCCTGCAGTCCCTTATCACTGTAGTAATGTGCAAAATTATTGGATTTTGGATTAAATCTCTGCTAAACTGTCATAGTCTAAAAGTTAAGCAAATCAAAGCTATAAAACACATCCCAATGAACATTTTGGATCATTATATTTTATTGCTACTACTTAACGCTGCCTCTGTAAAGCTAGAGATGGAGCTGCGCAAGGGAAGTATAGCAGCAGTTTTCTGTTCCACTTATTATTTACCATAATACTGTTTTAGTTCGAAGCGACCTCAGTGCGACCTGGGCTTGACTCATCCGATAAAGACAACATTAGACATGTCTATTCTGTGTTTCAAATGCTGATGATGCAAAACAGAGAACATATTCTTGGACAGAGCGCCCCTCTCTTACCGTACTGACGAACATCCACGCACATGGTGTCGATGTTGGTGAAGTTGGCCATGGGGGACCTCATGGCGGCACAGGTGGACCACATGTTGTAGAAGAGGAAGACTGGCACCGCGGAGAAGCCAAACACACCCAGCCAGGCCACACCCAGGATGTATGTGAGGAACACAAACTGACCACACACACACACACACACACACACACACACACACACACACACACACACACACACACACACACACACACACACAATGTTAGCATCACAGGATAACCATAACACTGAATCACCTACACACTATCAGTCAAAAGTTTAAAAGTTTGGACATGCACATTTTTCTTTATTTTTGCTATTTTCCACATTTTAGAAAATGACATCAAAGCTATGAAATAACACAAATGGGATTATGCAGTGCCCAAAAATGTGTTAAATCAAAACTATCTTATATTTTAGATTCTTTAAAGTAGCCACCCTTTGCCTTGATGGAAAGAAAGAAAGAAAGAAGAAGAAAGAAATTCATACATAGGCATCAACTTCACTATTTATATTTTTCTAAGAAACAAATTCCAAGCATTTAAGCATAAGCCTCTAGATCCAAATGGCTTTAAGATAATGAAAGACATAGTAAATTCAATCAGGTGTCCAAACATTTGACAGGTAGTGTATATAATGATGACTATTACTCCTTCTCATCCTCGTTTTCCTCTAATTACCCCTTCACATCATCTTCATATGTGTCTTTTTTTATTATTACTATCACACTTCTCCCGTCTTTCTTTTACATGGAGTGTTACAGGCTATAGGGAGTGTTAAAACATCATGGTCAACACAGCGGGGTGGTGGTCATAGTAGCATACCATTCCACTGATGCAGCGTCCACAGATGGTGGTCTTGAACTCACTATGCAGCTCCTTGACTGCGCTGGTCGTGTAGAAGCCCTCAGCCAGCAGAATGATCCCATACAGGAAGAAGAAGGAGGCGATGCCATAGATGACGTACTGCATCAGCTGTATTCTGTAAAGGAACGACACAACATGTCACACATAACCTCTCCATCAGTTTGGGGTTAAACACACACAGTAAGCCCAATTCAACGACTGTAACATTTTTTTCAGCCTCCAACGTGACTCCTGGAGAGACACACTAAAAATGTCAGGTAGAGTAATAGCATTTGACATACCGCAGCTAGGGACGGGGAAAGTACTGCCTACCATTGTTTTGTTTTTTTGGGGTTTTTGAGTGGAATCTTGAAATCATCAGTAACTCGGGGTGATTAATCACAAACAGACGGCCCAAGAAGTGAAAAGAGACACTGAGCCCCTTACCCCAAGTGCAGAGATAACAGGTGATGCAATGTCTGGGGGAATCATCTGCCAAGAGACAGACGGCCTTGGTAGACATCTTAAATTAAACAGTGCACTCCAAGTCTACACTTGAGCAGCAACATAAAACATATGCTTGGTCCTGTCCTTCTCATTCCTCTTTTATTGTCTAGACTAATGGATAGAGGATAAAAAAAGGTCCATATTAGGTCTGCTCTCCAGGATAAGGTGAAGTCGAGAGACATTATCAGCTAAAAATAGGCTTCATTAAGCCAACCTCATTAAAAGAGTAACTCCATTGATCTGATTTATCTGCCTTGAGTTTAGGCCTCTAAGGGTCTCTTTGTTCATTGAGATGGCTATGTGAGAACAAATTCTCCCGCGACTACTGATATTGTTTGATGGATGGCTATTCCAACATGGATACAGTATGTTTTGACAGGATGTGGTATCAGCTGTATCTGTTTGTCCGACATTGGCGAGCAGTACAACCGTCCATGCAGCAGATATGAGGTGTGGCTGAGCAGAGGTCACTCACACATCGGTCAGCATGGCGTGGTCACTGGCGACCTTGGAGAAGTGGTTTTCCAGGATGGTCACGGTGCCGGTGAGAGCCACATGGCCGCAGCCACAGAACAGGGCAACGCCGGAGAAGCACAGGATAGTGGCCACCAGCGACG
The DNA here is from genome assembly GCF_046629955.1 of Centroberyx affinis. Classification (NCBI taxonomy): domain Eukaryota; kingdom Metazoa; phylum Chordata; class Actinopteri; order Beryciformes; family Berycidae; genus Centroberyx; species Centroberyx affinis. Next base: position 55,039 of record NW_027281368.1, read on the forward strand.
CGTACGGCACCCCACCTAAACATTTGATGCAGCACTCAAAGCAACCTGTGAAAAAATACAAAGAGGACACAAGCATAAGATCATTTGATATGATAAAACAAGGTTTTGCTGAACAGCGAATCAAATCTCTTTACTCTACAAAGCCATATTACTCAATTCAGTGTCAACATGCCCATATAAGGGAGTGTGTTTCACTCTGCCCTTAACTGGGAACAGTTGTAACCCAGAAAGTGATCTCAGGGAAACTTAGTATGAGATGAAAAATTCAAATTAATGAAATTAAAAGTCTTTTTATTACTCATCTGGACTCTTAAAGAACATGGACTGACTGTTTCAAACATTAATTAGTGACTTACAGAACAAGAATAAATTGTCACCCTAAATACTGCAAAGCAACGATGCACATATAGCAAACAAATCTGATCAAAATAGGTTTCATGACATTTGTCCATGGTCACGCTTCAGGAGGCCTGCTTCCTTTTTAGACTTGTGTGATGTGCAGTACCAGTCAGTACAGTATTCAGTATAGCATGCTGTGTGCAGCTGAGTTTGTACAGTCTACACAGCCATTACCATTTTATCTGACGATTCATCACCACACTTAAAGCGAACTAATGGCCATCCAACAAGTCAGAGCCATGGGTGTCGGCCAAGCTGTAATGGAAATCAATGGCAACTCGCAATGATAGAATGAAGTGACCCAGATGGGTCTGTCTACTCCAATGTATTCATATGGCTTGTGATATAGACCCAGTCACCACAGTGAACTGTCTGTGGACACATGTAAACAGACCTCAATATGCTTCCAATCACATCCACATGTGTCTAGCAGGATGTTGGAGTGTAAGCACAAGGCTGAGATTTATAGGACATCCTGGTCAATGCCTGAGGCTCATGCCTGTATACCTCATATGTAATACTGTAAACAAGTGTTTCAGAATGGCCTCTTCCAAATTAAGCCAATTTGCGCTGTTTTGGCCTTGAAAGAATTGCGCTGACCTTCACAGAATAGGTCATGTAACAATTATATTCATAGCAAGCAGCCTGTGGATTCTGACAATCTTTTGATTTCAATGTGCTTTTCAATGAGACGCGTGCCTATAGTCACACACATATAGCAACAGTGCAAAATGCATCATCATTACCTGACTGTAGCCTGGGTAATGGGGATGACATGACAGGGTCCATTTGCAGTGCAAAATTATCATTACCCAAGTTTCCATAACAGCTATTACACCAGACCAACAACATAAGAAGAGAACATTTTATGCCGTTTATACATCACTTCCTTCCTCATCTTCACAAGTTACCATAGAGGGATTTGTGACTTTACACATTCATCAAGGAACACATAATGAAAAAATGAAAAAACATTTGTATAAAATGTCTAATGACTAATCAACTGTTCAATATGTATAGGATAAGGCATTTTCTATTTGTGCTCTTTCTTGTATACTAGGAAGATGAAAATAAGTGAACTGGGAAGCTGCAGACAGTATGGGCCTCTATTATTTCAACACAAATTTGCAGCTATATCAGAGCAAGCAGAGATGCTTCAGAGATGCTTATCTATTTTCTTGCTTCCTGCATGAGACGAGAATCCTGAAAGTTCATCTGTGTTTGAGCTCTTTGCTGTGGCAGAGGAAATTAAAACAGATATATTACTGTCAGGACAATGGTTTTGCAGTCAGATGGTTCATCCTGACTCTTTGTGTAGTACGGGGGGATAAAAACATTTTTGTCCCAGGGTGGGTGAATAGGAGTTGCCATGGCAGCATGTTAACCACAACCCATTGAGTGTGCCCACAGCAAAGAGGCTAACTTCCACCGCAGCCCACATTTCTCTGATGAACATGTCGGGAAGGGTGAGTGGGCTGGAGTCGGAGCGCAGAGCTCCACAGGATATTGAGCCCAGCCACAAAGTAAATACAGTCCATCCAACAGAGGAGCTGCTTTTGTAGTGGATGTCGCTGTCAGGTATTTTTGATCCAGGTGGCTGAACTGTACGTTGGCACACTATCCACTAACTCTCACAGTTTGAAGTCATGTAAGGTTGTTTCCCGAGCATCACAACATACTTTTCTGGCGATTAAGTTCACCCTCCTGAAGAGATGAAATTTTTTCCATATGCGAAGCGTGGTAAAGATTTATCTCGGTAACAAAATTTCTCTAGTAATAAATGGGCAGATGAGTGACAGAGGCAATAACAACAGTCACACTGGTTTAATATGAATTCAGTTGAGCACAATCAGGTGTGACGTGTCACGGCTGGAACGCAGCATGATTGCCAACTCATTAAGTGTCTGTTTAGTTTCAAGCCCTGCCTTGAAATGCATCACATTTCCCATTAGATCGACTGTCTGCCGGCAGACAGCATGGTCCTGGATGCCATAATATCATCATGACAGTCAGTATCTGACAGCCCGAATCTTATTGCCTTTGACAATGAGAACAACATTTGTCGTCAACACAATCTGACATCTCTAAAGCTAATGAATCAAAACTGTGGTATTAACGCATGCAGGGAATCTATACCACCAGGCTGCATTGCATTAAAGTATCACCTTGACCCTGTTACCCCACTTCCCTGGTGCCTGTCACAGAGAAGGTCAGAGTGATATGTCAACATCTGCCATGCTTTTCTAACTGGGCCAAGTCAGAGAGAGAAAATGTACATCATGGTTAAAAGCCACCAATCCAATCGATGAGCCATCCATTTGATTAGTGTCCACTCCACAGTAGTGACCTGCTTTCCAAGCCATCTATCCATCCAGTCTGAGAATGTTGGTCAAACAACTATAACCCACTGTACATGCTGTCATGTGATCTCTGTAACCCCTCTGCACTGTAGTGATACAACATTGCTGCTCTGAATATTACTGTTAAACACCGGTCTACAATGTCATACAAACACACATCCAACACACACACACTGCTGTGGTGAACAAAGATATTTTTCTCTCAATGGAGAGGTCCTGTGTCGCTGATTGGGTGTTATGTTTAATAACTCAATAAATCCAAGGTGGTGTTTTCACAGCTGGAGTGGACATGCTGGCTGGTTAGCACAGTTCTGTCTTGGCTGGCTGAAACAACACTGGCATAAGGAAAGACCCTCTGACGTGGTTTAACTATTAGCAGCCTCAAGAATACTTCTCTATTCACAAAGGGCCACTGTAAAAGCTTCAGTCTTGGTATTTGACATGGAGGGAGACAGAAACAACATCAAAGCTCCACACAAATCCTCAGCAGTCCTACACAAAGTCCTATAGGGATGCTAGTCTGGACCATCAGACTCACTCAGTAGATGGATTCAAAGGGGGCCTGGGATTTTGAAATAATCTCAGGGTCTGTGAGATATTATGTGAGTCATCACACAATCTGCATAATATAACCTTCCTACTTTATGGAAGATCAAACTCAAAATGACATTTCACTTATAAGAAAACATTGTAGTATTCTTTGTCCAAGTCATTTCTATTTTTAATGTAATCCCCCTTCCTTTCCTGTTAATTTCTTCTGACTAACTTTTGTTCAAAGAGGATAATGGATTATGTTGCCAATTAGATGGACCAAATGACAGGGAATCATCTGGGATGCTGTACTGTGCAATTGTGCGTATCAGATTGGACCAAGTCAAATAAGGTCGGCTGGCCATTGAGTAGTAGCAACAACTCTACAGAGACAGACAGCTACTCTCAGTAAACCTGCCACGCAGCACAGCTCAGGCTGTTCTCTCTAAGTGTAATGCGTAGGATTTCATAGTATACAGGCTATTACAGTCCAGGATTTTCTAAAGTCATCCTCCTCCACAGAGGATATCAGTGGGAGCTGATGGCTCTCTACACAACAAACATACAAAATGGATCCTACTGGCTCTGCATGGAGAGCTACAAATGATAATCACGTTGGGCCCTTTTTCTCTCTGATGACTTTCACATGGTCCCAGTCCCTGACTAATATCCTGGTTAGACCTCCAGCCACTTCAAGACTCGCCACTCGTCATCTCATCACCACATGAATGAGAGAGGGAGGGTGGGGATAAGAAAGAGATAGAAAAAGAGAGCGAGAGAGACAGACAGACAAGTTAACTTACTGCGTATAATGACAGTGTCAGGCAATGTTGTGGTCTTACTGCAGAGGCTAGACTTGCCACATCAGGATCACGAGGCGAGAGGGGAGAGAAAGATTGTTTGTGAGAGAACGACTGTGTGTCTGTGACAGAGAGTGTGAGTGAGACAGAGAGAAATAGAGAGAGGGACAGAAAGAGAGAGAGAGTCCAAAAAACCCTGATACAAAGAGCCAGTGTGTGCAGCCCTAGACTGTCCATCACGCTGGGCTCTCAGGGGCCATTCAGAGCGGCACTGAACCACGGCCCGCTCTTCCGGCCCGCAGGCTGGGGGCCCAGGACAAGCCCACCGCTGAGCTCCATCCTGTGTGCCCCTCCAGCGCAGCACACAGCACAGCCACAATGGGCCACAGTGGAAATGGGTGGCAGCCACTTCACACTCCAGGAGGATCCTGTTTGTCAAAGCGTCTCAAATCGTCCAACGTGTGAATGAGGAGGCTGATTAAGACCAACACGAGGAGTGCGGGCAAGCTGGCGTACTGGATGAGAGAAAGAGAGGGGGAGAGAGAAAGAGAGAGAGAGGCAGACAGCTAGACAGAGTGACTGAGAAAATGAGGGTGAACCCTGTGTCTCATCGCCGCGGTTTCTCACCGCTCCATCACGCGAAACCCTTACAGCTGGCCCTGCTTCATCACTGCCCTCCATCCTTCAACATCTGCCGTCACGTGAACACGGCCTGTCAACACGCCAACGCACCAGACCGCTGACATCTTCCCGACAGCTGGGACCCTCGGTGGAAAAAGAGGGGGGTAAAATGTCTAAAGCCTCGCTTGTTTAGGTACCTGCCCAGAGAGATATCAGCTGGATTTGATCTGGAGAGCAGCAGACGTTCAGACAAACATCACATACTCAGACATGCATGGGCATTCACACCAGACACAAACACAGACACACACACACACACACACACACGTAAACATCACATACTCATACGTGCATAGGCATACATGTCAGACACAAACACGCCCCCACCCACAGACACAGACAAACACAGGAGACAAACACAACTCTCCAGTCTCGTCACTGAGTCCTGAACGACAAACAGGCTCCCAGCTCTGATCAGTCAATAACACCATCCAGTCCTAATCTTACATCCAGCCTCATTGCTGACAGATGTGCCTGTTTGCAGCTAATGCTAAGTGTTGTTGTTCTGTTGCTCCAGTGGGGCGAGAAGCCAAAACACCATTTATGAGAAGCAGTCTGATTTTCCACACTCTCCACGGCAAAAGGAACAACACTTAAAAATGCCATAATGGCCATAATGGTCATTCTCGAGGGACTGAGAGATCTGAGCCTGCAAATCCATCTAAAGTGGTCTCGTCGTTTACTTATCTAACAAGGGAAACACTCTGTCAGCTAATAGCTGATGACTGCAGCTCACCCATGGCTGTGTGTGAAAGGCGCTGGGTTGAGGGAGACATGTGCACTTCATGAATAATGGCCAATGATGGCCGTGATGGCTCATAAATTTTATATGTGTGTTTGGGGACGGGGGGGGGGGGGGGTAAATATGTGAACATGTGTGGTGTAATGTTTCATGTAAATAAGGAAAGAGAACTAAACAGAGCGCAGAACTCTCTTCTGTAGTCTTGCCAACAGTGTTAGTGTTGCACGTGGAAATCACCCAACCATCCACAGCAACAGTCCTGTTACAACTTTCCACTTGATCAGAGAGTAGAGAGAAAGTGACGTGAGAATACAGAAAACCCAAATGAATAGTTGTGCTGCAAAGTAAGTAGATCCATTTTGGAAAAAAAGAGCATTACCTGAATTTTATCATTCAGTATCTCTATATTATAGATGATCCACCCAATAAAAGTCTGTCATGATTTTGTTAACCAAGGACTTAATTTACCTCTCATCTTTTAAAAATTGCCATAATCTGGAATCAATAATTTTGTAAGAGTAGGTGTCACATTTTTCAAATAGTGGATATCTCATTTTGGAGTAAAACTCTTCAGATATACAAATGTAGGCAATGTTAAATACCACTAATCTACCAAACATCATCAATAAAACATCACAGTGTAGTTAAGAAGTTACTGCCTTCCTTTCCTTATCACTGAATTAATACTACATCATTAAATGAGCCTCAAAGACAACCACAGCATCATTACTTGGGAACGTGTGCTTGTCTGAAACAGTGCGATCTTTAACCTGGAGGAGGCAGCCAGAACAAAGAGCAAAGGAAAAATCAATGATTCCTGCTGATTGCTACAAGGGGGGTTGAGCATGTTTACGACCGGTTACTAATGTGAACCGGTAGCTTATGTGAACACTTCATTCTCCCATAGTGGCACCTCTCTCGCTTGCTCTCTCTCTCTCTCACTCATTCTTTCTCAGTAGTGTAAAGTCACGGCTCTCTACGTGTGAGAGCAGTGATGTCTGGTGCATCTATCTTTGTCCTTGCCAGCCTCTTATTCACCTCATTAATCACCAATCCCCCTGAAAGAACAACTCAAACACACCCTGAGGATTGATTGATTTACTGTTGATGCTGCAACAGGCTCTTTGTCCTTAATAGTGGAACTATTATAATAACGATAACGATGAACAGCAACACAACAGGAGCATGGGCTGTTGAAAACATCCCACAGACATAAGATAATTAGATCACAACACAAGCACAAGCAGCGCTGGCAAAATACACTTGAAGCGTGCCCTCCACTACAATGTATAGGCAGTGACGCACTATCTGATGCATGATCTGCAACTGGGATATCAACAGTTATGCACACACAACCAATACAGCCTGCACTGAAACTAGGAGGCAATGCTAAAAATTTAAATTTGTCTGAGCGGAGCAATAAGACAATGACTATTTGAATTAATCCCTGCTGAGCGGAGTCTACCCGCCTATTGTGCGGGGTGAAACCAAGCAGGCTCAAGTAGGTTAAAGCCCCAGTAAACAAAGCAGTGAAAGGAACTAAACTGGCCCTTTGTGAGTGCTCATTGGTACCTCTTTTGTCCTGCCTCTGCTCTTGGTTTTCTTCTGATGTAGTTTCCATGGTTGTTTTTCTCCCATCCAACAAAAATGCTTCCTTTCAGCAAATTCTCTCTTCCTATCTCCTCCTTACTCTCTCCCCTCTCACTCCCTCCTTCACTCACTCTCTTCCCCGCTCTCTCTCTCTCTCTCTCTCTCTCTCTCTCTCCCTCTCTCTCTCCTGTGTTGTCCTGATTGACGAAGGCACGGCTCCTCTGTATATATCGCGGGTCCTTTCCAAGATGCAGAGGTCTTGTCAGATGGGATTTGGTTGAGCTTAGTGCACGCTGCCAGCTAACCTCATGCCCCGGCCATACGTCACTTGAAATCCAGTTTCACAGGAAATATTGTGCATCTGCTCTATTTGCACGGATTGTTTTGGGATTCAGTTTGGGTCCGATTAATTTGTCCACTTAACGACACACACACACACACACACACACACAAACACACAAATCCTTGCCCATCCCCTGAAGATACTCCCTCCTCTGAGGCGTCCCTGTCTCTGTCTCGGAGTGGAATGGAGTGGCACCATGAATAGCAATTTCGGGGGCTGGCTGGCTAGTGAGAATGGGCTTGTTACATCAGAGAAGGGGATGTGTGTGGGAGAGTAGGGACCCCCTCCTTTGGTCGGGGCGCAGTGGATGAAAGCCCTACTCTGTGCTGTGTGTAGGCTGGGGCAGAATGCATGTCAGCACACAATCACCTTTCTCTATTTCCCATCTGACCACAGTGCAGGAGGGGGGGTGAATGGGTGGATGGGTAGTGGGGTTGCGGGGCTGTGTGGGGGGGGGGTGAGCCCTTCATCTTCTGATTCGCACCATATGCCCCCTGCTCCTGAGGCATACATTAGCAACCTCTGACCGCTGTCTTCCCCCCATCTGGTGACTTCTAACTCACATAAAAGGACACAGGAAAGAGGGGCAGATCGCCATTCTCCTAACAGGGAGAGGGACGCTCCTCTGGGCTTATACAAACAACAGAGGAAACAGCATCTGAGAATGAGAGAACAAGAAAATAGGAAGGGGAGAAGCATCCCGAAATTGAAGAAGGGTGAGGGAGCTGATAAAAGAGGGAAAAAGTGAGAGGATGCCAGAAAAACAAAGAGAGGAGCGAGAAACTACAACAGGGACTGCTCGTTAAACACAGCACAGACAGAGAGCGAGATGGATGGAGAGAGATGACCAGAGTCAGAGAGAGGGAGACACATACATACACACACACACACACACACACACACACACACACACACATACACACACACGCACACGCACACGCACACACACATACAGATAGTGAGGGAGACGGGGAAGAGGGGGCTTGGCTGTGTTTGTTTGGCAGAGGCAGGCTGAGGAGCCCCAGAGGCATGCTAATGAGAGAGGGAGCTTTCAGCGGGACGTCCTGCTGGAGTGGTGCTGGAGTGGGGTCTTCTCACGGATACCAGACCTCAGAGAGGAGGGGGAGCAGCAGGGGGGGGGGGGCCTCAGGGGTCAGGGAAGTGAACTTAGCGGGGATCCCACAACAACAAATGCTGCGCTAATCTGCAAGCTTTTTCTCTGTCAGCCCTGTAAAACACCAGGAGAATTGACATCATCTTTGTGGAGTGAAGAACAGAGACTCCAGCCGACAGATTTTTACTGTGGCCCATTGGTATACTGTATAAGACAATACAGCTGATTCAGAGGTAGCTGTGTCTGTGATTTCGACTTTGGTACTAATTGATTGAAGGAGCCAAGCTGAGGCGTCGGCTAATATTATATACTATATGCATCACAATATTCATAATTTTGCCATTCTGGCCAAGGCTATGTTACAAGTTATTGACTACAGACACAATGGTAACACTCGATTTGCAGCCTTTAAACAAAGTATAAACACAAGTAAGGGATAACATAAAACAGGTTATCCTTTTACTTATGAATTCCAGATTCTAGTAAAGACAACTTATCACTCAATCAAGTGTTTTGATTGGAAATACTAAAAGTAAAACATAGAGTGAAAAAAGAAACATACAATGCCAATAACATATAATAAAAAATAACTTTTACCATCAGTTCTTGAACCTGCCTTCATGTGTCATAGAAAATCCTCACTTTCCCAGACTCCTTTGGCTGTTCTCAACAATGCACTTGAACAAGATGCTGAACCACAGCTTTCAGGCTAGTAGGAAAGTTATGTAGTAAGTTGGGTGAAGAGTTTGGTAAAGGCAGTGCAAACGTTTTGAATGGAATTTATGCATAGATGGCTAGTGACTATGTAAGATCATCATATGGCCCATCCCTGTTTTCAGCGTTACAGTGTGCCTTGTATGTGTGTTTACTAATAGATTGTAAGAGTGGAGGAGTGAGCACATAAGGGCGACAACGTTCTCCCTTGTAGACATTTATATTCAGCTCCTAGGGTCTCTGGAGACAGACGGTATGGAGTCAATTTCATTCACACTTAAATACACCTACTTCAAACACACCCAGCAGAAAAAAACATAATTTACAACTATATTTTAGTGTCATGTCTGTTCTACAATACAATGTGTCTGAGTGCAAATCAAACACACATTGGTTCTACTGATGTAATGTGATACTTGATTGATCCTCCAGGGAAAACATCAGAGAGCAGGCGGTTCAAATTTTTTTAAAAGACACAAGTCCCTCCTCCCTCTCTTCTTCCTTCCCCTTTACTTTGTTTGTCACTACCACTGTGACCAAGCAAATATCCCTTAAAACACCACATGAAATTTAGCATGATTTGTTAAGCAATTTGAATTTCAACAGATGTCTCTGAGCACAGACCACCAACAGAATGAGTGTCATGATGCTGATTTTTCTTGCAATGAAATTCACCAGTAACCATGATTGTGAGGTTTGCAACACAATAAAAGAGTCAACATTTCAACACAGTAACTCTTTCCCTCTTACATTTCATATGCCAATATATTTCTCATTTTTCATTGTATTAAATGCCCAGTACAGCTAAGCAGCACAAACATTGTACCCTGTTTCTGGGTTCATAATGTATGTTTAAAAGCAAGGATTCATCAGCATAGTAGGTGACACTATATCATGTCTACTTTTCAGTGTATTTCTCAGGGGTTTGAGAAGCCACTAAAATACCTTTTCCTCCCATCACAAAAAAGGTGTTCACCCTGTCAACCCAAAAAGGAGCTCCCCTTGAAACGTAAAGAGTGAAAGAACTGAGTAATACTGTGATTGGCTGAATGGCTGTGAGCATAATCATCTATACATTTGGTGGCAAAGCAGCATAGCATGGGCGCCGCATACTCAGTTCCAGTGCTAAGAGACAGCGCCACCCCCCTTGTCAAGGACACAATCTGAATGATGATGAAGCTTAGACAAATGGAGGAGGCTTCATTGTGGGTCAATCTTTCATGCCGTGAGACTGGGGGGCCTGAATGCTCCTCAGCGCTCAGTCACCCGTGAAGACCTGCACCCTGATTGGCCCATACAGAGGAAGGAGTTCTCAGGGAGCCAGGTCTGTGCCCAAGACTCACACACAGTTAACAACAGCCTGAGAAAGCCGCCTCACCATGCCAACGCCTTACACCGAGTAGGACAGATCAAGTCAAGTATGTGTGTGTGTGTGTGTGTGTGTGTGTGTGTGTGTGTGGAGGGAGGGAGGAAAGAGGATCATATGAGGAATGGCTGGACAAAGAGGCCAAAATGTGCTGAGAAGTATTTGAAGAAAACCAAATAAAAGAAAACAAAACAAATCATTGCGGTATATTTTGCTGCTCTCTTGGACAAACAGACTGCAAAGCTGTTACATCCTTGTTCTTGTGTTTGACAGTCACTACTGGGATCTTCTAGCATTACAGAATGAGATGCCCACTTCCCTGCAAACACTGTATTTTGGCAAACAAGTGCCTATGTTGCATGTCATGAATTGATCCTACTGTACTGCGGCTTCCTGAGTTCCCCCTTGCTGCATTGCTGACCTAGTTTTTAATGTGGACTCACTTCATAGGTCAATGTGCTCTATTTTTCTGACTTCATGTTTGGCGTGCTGAATCCTAGCCATTGATTTGTTCACAAAAGCGCTGGTCTACAAACCCATTATACAGATCTATTCACTTGTTTGCTGACCCATTTACACTATGAGCCTAAAGAAGGACAAAGACTTTATGAATTCTATAGACTTTTGCTGAACATTTCAATTATCACATGTAGACAAATTGTTGCGCCAAAAATGCACCAGAAGCTGCAAAGCAGACTTCCGCTACAATCAAAGTCTGCCATGTTGAGTAATTGCCTATCAGAACTTATGCTTCCAACTCAGTACAGCTAATACTGCCATATAATGATTAAGCACACTATATGAAGCCCCTGTGCTCTGTTCCTTGGAGAAAATTCCTCTCTCTGTTGTGGAAAAACTGGATATGCCATTAAAGATTAAATGTCCTCATTTGTTACAGCAAGATATGTGGACAGGAGAGGAAAAGCCACAATGGGCTGACTTATAATGAGCCTCGTGCTTCCTTTTTGCTACATCTGACAGAAAGCAATAAACTAAGAAAAATCCCTGGATCCGTGGTCTGATGGTGTGTACACAGCAGAAAAATATTTATTCTGCCTACATTTTTATTTTAGGAACAGTTTAAAATGACATCCTTACCTACTGCAATCAGGAGTTGAGTTCCTTGGTCAAAGGCTCCTAAAATGGTAGTTGCGGAGGCGGGGGGAGACTATCGTTCACTTGCCCTGCACAGATTTTACCAGCCCAGAGATTCAAACTGAGGCCCATCTGAACACAAGATCTCTTTTCTAATCTAATGCCTACAATAACACAACCTCGAAAACAAAACCTTAAAATCAGTCAGTTTGTGGTGCACAAATATCGTCACACAGACCAACACACTGTCCTTCATGCAGAAGAACTCTACCAGCACAAAAAGTAAGCTACTCAATTACACTTAACATCTTGTTGCAAGATAGTAAACCTAAGTTACTATTCTCTTTCAACCATTGGCAATAAAGACACACTTTATGTCTTGGCATTTGAACATCTTCCATTGTATTATTATCCGGCTGGAATTTTCTCTCCAGTGTAATTGCTAGTGTTTGACCAAACAATGCCCACGGTATCTGACTCAGCACATCTCTAATTGCATGTTTGTGTTACTATCGTGTTAGGTCTGGAAAGGCAGCAACACTCAGTGATGCCTGGCAGCCATGTTTTTCCTCTAAAAGTGACTTCACAACTCTGGCACCTCCACATCCACTGTGGTTTGGCCACAGTGTGTTGCAGGCAGAGGGAGAGACACAGATGCTTCGTATTACCCAGGCTTCCTGGTCTACCTTGGAAACTGCCACCATGGCTTGAGGAACATTGGCCGGGCAGAAAACCAATGCAATACCAAATCCTCAAGACTAAGAATTTCATAATTTCATGCTGGAGTCTGGAGAGCAATTCTCTGCCAGGATAACAAAAACATAAACTTGAGAGAGAGAGAGAGAGAGAGAGAGAGAGAGAAAGAAAGAGAGAGAGATAGTTGGGGGTTATAGTAGTTGTTCCCCTCTACCTTTTCTTGGTTTTCTGTCTAAGGCCATGAACTCCTTGCCATTTTACAGGAAAGTAAAGGGCTGAATGTCTTTCCATAATTGTCTGTTGTTCCCTCAGAGTGCAGGAGCACATAAATCTTTTAATGATGCCTCTGGTCTGGAAGGGGCTTCACTGTCTTTGCGGTGTGCCACACTTACCAAGCCAATAAACCAGCCAAGAGGTATGCAAGAAAACACCTCTCCAACATCCTGTTAGGATAACATTAGACAATCATTTCTTATACTTTCAATATATATTGTGAGAATAGTTTGCCAAGAAATTGAAAATAATAAGAATATCTAGTTTCTCCTGAAAATATACTCTATGAGAAAAATGAAGGGTTACAGTATACAATATCTTTCCCACATGGGTCGATGCAGCTCAGTAGATTTTCCGTCCTACTAGCAGGCAAGCAGTCAATAAGTCAATGTATCATCTTGTCAAGAAATGTCTGTGAATCATATCAAGTGAACGTGAGAAAGACTATGAATACAAAAACCCTGAACACACAAAATTATATTTGGCACTGAAAATGAAAAAAATAATGAAAATGATTTGTATCACAAATCACCTATCACCTATTGCTTCCTCTCTCAGGTGACACACTACCATGGCACCTTACTCATTTCTACCTGCACAGTCTTAAAATGGCTCTCCGTCTCTAGAGGCATAAAACATGTAGTGATGGCCCCCTGCGGCATACATGTCCCTCTAATCTGACTCAATCTGCCCCCTCCACACTCTGTCTCTCAAGGGAGGAAGACCCATTCACACTCTGCAGTCCTGCAAATGAGGCGGTCCTGGAGACAAACAATAAATGATCATTAACTGAAATGAACCCACGTCTCCAGCCAATCAATCGCTTTGACACGGAGCACTTACCAAAGCCATCTGAAACATATGCTGCTCAATGGAGCCGCACAACATCGAGAGTAAAAATAAATCTCAGAGGACTTCCCTTAGGGTAGTTAATCCTTTAAATACAATACCTATCGCCGTAAGCGTTTTTATATTTAGCTTAGCACAAAGCCTTTATGCTGTGCTACTTGAATGACAGCAGTCAATTGCAATCATAGGGAAATTAGCAGGTCATTAGATTTGTTTTGTACTACAGATGTGCACATAATATGTAAATTGATTTTGAATAAGAGAGCAACACAAGCATGCCCTTATTACTCATCCAGCCATGAGAATAGCTTCAACCCTTTGCTGTATTGTACATATTCATTCTAGAGAGAACCAGCTGCACCATTAAATTCATAGGCCTTTATCATAAAGGCCTAGGAATTAATTGGGAACATTAATCTTCAGCCGAGTAACAATAACAACATTATTTAGAGAGCATTTAAAAAAAAATAAAGGTTATAATGTGGCATACAATACAATACAATACACAGGCACCATGAAAAGAGCAAAGACAAAAAATAAAATAATGAAGCAAGCCAAATTCAAATATTTAAAAGAGAATTAAAAGAAGGCAGTCTGCAAAATGGACAAGTGTTAGAATGGATAATACAGCAGGCCCATGCCATTTCAGGGGGCTTGTCTGGAAATATTGTGGCTGCAAGAGATTTCTGATGGTTCAGTGTCTAAAGCTCCATATGGGCATCTGATGCTGACTAGGATCCCTACGACCCAGAAGTTCCCACGCTCCAGCTGCTGGGACAGTGAATAACACCAGGTTGGAGAGGGTCTTTCATTTTAATTTTCCAACTTGTAAGCATGTGAACACACACACACACACACACACACACACACACACACACACACAATAGAGACATAATGAAGCACAGAGACATGGAGACAGCAGACGAGACTCTCCAGCTAATCTTGGGGGCTTCCCATGAACAGCCCCCCTCTAGCCGCTCCCACCCTCCTCTCTGTCTCTCCCAGCTGCTGGGATCTCTTTCTCTGTGTCTCTCCCGGCAGCCCTATTGTCCCTCGCCTCACACCGCCAACCTCTCACCCCTGACCCCGGAGTTTACCCTATTCAAGCCCCCCAGCACTGTTCTCCCGGCCCTCTTTAGAAGGCGAGGGGAGGGGGAAACCTTCTCCATTCAACCTAGCCAGCGCTGCTCGACGGGCCAGCCAGCCAGACCCCACCGTGTCAGGATTCATCGTCGGCACTATGACAACAGAGCAGCCGACATGCAGATCACTTTAATGCCATTGTTCGGCCAGGCGCTCCTCCCGCATCCTGGGGCTGGATCCTGGAAGGACACAGAGTCGGCTGTAACCTGAACCTGACGTTCTCACCCTGCAGAGATGAGCTCGTCCCGCACAGTCGTGGCGGAGGCTGTTTTGAATCATAATGCAAGAGAATGTTATTGGTATTCCTCAAGGAATACTGAGTACATACAGGGGCATATGAGTCACAAGAAAGAGATGGAAACTCATTCGTTTGGTGGTTGGTAGGCACACTACCTACTGTACACTGGCTGACCTTGGAGAGGGCGGGTCAGTCCATTACTTTATTGCTTTAAGTACTGATAGACAAATCATTGACAGCAGGGACACTGCAATGTCCTTTTGTCCGCCATGCAGTATGGTAAGTAGAATACTGTATGTAGGGCTGCAACTAATGATTATTTTCATAATCTAATCTATAGACTAATGATGTAGTCCATAAAATGTCAAAATCAATGACAAATTGATTGCTTACTTAGTTTAGCAGCAGCCAAAAAACCCCCCAAAGTATTCATTTTATAATGATATGAAATGGAGAAAATCAAGCAAATCTTAGCTTTTGTGAAGCTGAAGCAAATGTTTGGTATTTTTACTTGATAAGTGACTACAATGAATAAATTATCCAAATTTAAATAAATTTTCTGTCGATTGACTAATTAATGAAGCAACTAATCATTTCAGCACTAACTGTATGGCTACTGTACAATAATGATAACCCATTTGTGGCTCCATCTGATGTAGTGCGGTCTCTGTATTAGTATCAGTGTCTAATCAGTTACCCTCGCACTGATCTGCTCTGTGCACACATCATGAGGGTCATCATGCAAATAGGGAGGATTCTGTTTCCTGCGGTTATTCTGTGGATTTCTCTATGGATGTGAACTCACTGGTGCGTGTTGCATAACAAACAACACAAATCACACGCACACTGCTCCGATAACGCAGACATTACTGTGTAGTGAATCATATTGCTGGGAAAACCACACAACTGTTCTTTTGGTTCTTGTTTGTTTTTTTCTTTTTCCCCCTATAATTGTATGTTTACATGGTCAGACCACTTGGGCTCTTTAAAGTAAAAAAAAATACAACCTTTGCAAAAGCATTTTCTTCGATCCTGAAAACTTTGATTGAAACCAATGAAAAACACTTTGTTCCCGGAAAATAAACTGGTCAAAAAAATAGAAACTGTCCAGCAAACACAAACCCAGAGAATTCATAGAAGCTTTGGAGCTGGATGGTGGATACATCATGGATACATCACATGATACACAACATGCACACATAAAATGTATATTATGCACGCATCTAAAAACAGATACACACACACTCTCTCTCTCTCTCTCTCTCTCTCTCTCTCTCTCTCTCTCTCTCACTCTCTCTCTCTCTCTCTCTGTAGTGTGGTACTGAGAAAGGAAACAGTGAATCAGACATTTCATGTGTATCTAGTTACTCAGCTTTACCATTCCCAGTGTGGTTCTACAAAGCACTCTAATGGTCCAAGTTCCACGGCAGACAGCTTGTTCTGCATGTTCCAGATGTTCCCCTCCCTTCACAACATTACTTTCCTATTTTCAGCTGTGGCCACTCTATTGTTACAGCATTATTTTCCCATAGAGTAGAGGTCAAAAGCTAAGATGACTTATGAGACCCCTCAGCGGTGTAGATATGATATTCATATTACTAACTGCTCTCCCCTGGTCTTTGTGTGGTTATGGGGTCAAGCTGTTTTTCAGACAGAAACATCTGGGATTTCCTCTCCCCTGAAGCTGCTGCTAGTTGGTATTTGTTTTCTCCTAATTCAGTGCTTTCTGCCCCGCAAACACCCCCCACCCCAACCCCCCCATATCCTCTGATGTTTTCACTTCTCATTTCCTCTGTAATGAAACTAAGTGACACCAAAGCCTCAGCTTTTACTGAACCAAGACGTATGCTAATGACATTAGCATCACACATTACTGTACAATTCTATTATTTGTGTTCAGAGTATTCCATACACTTACATACAGTACAAATGAACTAAGTTTATAAGAAGTTAACACAATTAGAGAATGTAGAAGAATGACTATTTTGATCATAGTTTCTCTGTTATCTCTCTACCTACAATACAGATAGTCATGGCATTCCGGACAAAATCATATCTAACAATAAAAATATTCTTAGATTTGAGTCTGAGAGATAAAATCTCATCAAATGGGGGTCTGTGGCTCCAATGTGGACTAAATTAGGGTCCTTGATATGAATAAGGTTGAGAATCACTGGTATAGTGTGTTTTCATCTGTCATTGAGAGACAAATGATTTTGTCATTCAATTTGAAATCCTTTTTCTCAATCCCCCTAACAGTCTGTCTGTGAGGGGAACAATCTCCCCTGACACTCTCCCTTAGCTATTGGATTTCCTGCAGCTGTCGCTTTATAAAAGCTCAACTATTCCAGATTTTCATCTGCTTGGCAGAAGTGCCTTTTCCTGCCTATCGAGCCTTTCTCTGGATAATAATAAGTAGACAATGAAACTCTCACTTAGAAACCTCTTCCTTGGGCAGGAAGATGATTACCGACTGGATGGTGTGTCATGAACATGGTCAGTTGCCTCCAACACAGAATCCACAGTGTCACACACTGTCACCATGAAATGAATCATGAGTCATGTGCATTTTACGCAACATCTTAGATAAGAAGACGTGGAGAAACAAATGTTTACTGTGCGTACATAAGATGTGTCTGTGTGACTATATTCTCACAAAAATATCTTTAAAAACTTTTTTACTGTGTGTGTAATATTTACAGCTGCTACTCCAGAATAATAGAAGTCATTGTTAGCATGAATCTATTCACTATTGATGGTGGGCTTGCTTGGATAACTGGCAGCACATGACGTTTCTCATCTTCTCAATTCTACTTTCATGCTCTCTCTCTCTCTTACACACACACACGCACCCGCACACACACACACACACACACACACACACACACACACACACACACACACACACACACACAGAAAGCATTGGTGTGAGCGTGGTGACACCATATGTATACCAGATCACTAAAGTTTTTTGTTGTTTTTTTTCTAAGGGGGTTACTTGAGTTTGCATTTAAAAGTCTGCTTAATACATCTCCAGTGTAGCATTTGGCTGCGTGCAAATGGATCTGAGGCTGTCTGGCATGGCTCTTCATATGGTGAACATTTCTCATTGGTGTGCTGGGGTACCCCAGATGCTTTTGTCTTACCGTTGTTTAGCAGCTGCGTAAAAGAGCAGAGGACAAAGAGCTATCTGTGGAGGCTTGAATACGCTCCGTGGGCACACTGCCAACAGCTCAATCCTGCAGGCTCCCACAGTTGAAAAACAGACTAATGCATTCTAAGAGTATGCTCTCACTCCCTACAGATGACCTTAGAGGGAATTAGCTAGAGGCCCTAACAATTTTCTTCTCACTTTATCTTTTCAACTACTTTCACATCCAAACTGTTTTCATATTCCGTCAGCTCTTAAATAATTATCCATCACAATAGGAGCAGCTGCATGAATTGAAATAATCTGAGTCAAGTGAATGAAAGCGGAAGTTTGAGTCGTGATTTTTAAATTTAGAAACAACACTGGATTTACTCTGAAGCAATTTCTCCCCCAAACGAAGAGGAATCCATGCATGGTGTTAAAAGCACCATATTAGCTGATACTATCGGCTGTCTACTCTCACTGAGTGACCCGTTCTAATCCTCTGGCCCAGATCCTGACCGACACAGAGGTGTGGCCTTCGCTGCACAGGCCTCTGTACTACAGCTATGGATTCATATGGAGCAATCACATCAAGCTACCAATTCTGACCCGTCACTTTTCAATACTGCACGCATTATCATCTATTTAGTTGCTTACAAAAGGCTGGCAATAGAAAGCAGGTCATTCTGGGAAAAAGTTATTGATTAGTATTTAATCAATGTCCCAAACAGCATATATAGTGCTTTTGTGCAGTGGGAAATGTAGCTCTCCAGAGCTTTGATTTGGATAGTTTGATATGGATAGTTTGATTTGGATAGCAGAAAATCCTGCAGTGGGGTAGAATGCCTGTTCAATGAGTGGCTGAATAGCCATCGGCTGCGGGTCTGCACCACTCTGCTTGCTTTTCCAGTCCATTATTTCACACAGGCCTTCTGGAATATTCATTCTACTGTAAACAAAACCACCGATACAGATTGTTGCTCCGCTGACAAATATAACCGATTCACTCTACATGCAGTAATACCAACATATTGTAAAAACGGAAGAGATTCTGGAAGCAGTGGGATTAAGGGTGTTGGAAAATAATCTTTTCTTCTGAGGATTGTTCAAATTGGCTAACCCCGGTCTGCATTTATTTGTTTGATTAACCAAAATAACAGTGGGTATTTTCTGAAGGCTTGCAGATAAACTAAAGGCCAGATTGTCTCTTTAGCATATTTTATACCACACCAGCATTTGGCTTCTTGCATATCTGGAAGGCTGTAGTCATTTGCATATAAGGGCATTTTGAGATATTTAAATGTCATGCTGTTTCTACCATGTGGCAATGTGACATCTCTCTAACAAGGGTGAACTCAGTTAACCCTTGTTAGGGGTTAGACACAGTTGGTCCCCCAACTGCCCCCCCCCCCCCCACACACACACACACACACACACTCACCCACCCACTTGCATCCCTTCTGTGGTGTCGTAAATAGGCCTTTAATTAAAGTGACGGCCAAGGAGCATGCTTGAACAGGCATCCCCACTCAGGAGCTTCTATTCCTATCATTTTATGTCACAATACACAATGCCCCCTCTTTGTTATCAGAGGACTTATTAAGCTCAACAAATTAACATGACTGCTCTGGCAGACCTGCAGTGCTGGTGGCAGACAATCAACTGTCATAAGTGAGGAGAGAGGGAAGACAAAATGCATGCAGAAAAGAGGGAAGAAAGCAGTGAAGATGAGAGAGGAAAGGAGGGGCAGAGACACCAAGAGAGGCAGGAGGGAGATGTGAGGGGGAGCAACATGGAGCATGAGATGACAGAGGTGTTTCGATTGCACTAAAGTGGTCCCACTTTGGAGCTGCAGAATGTATGGGCCTCAATGACTGCATTATTACCAAAGATGCTCAGTCACTTCCTATGCCAAATGGAAAGAAGCCCAGAAATCATGTAATTATGACAGCAGCTACCTCATTATTGTGGATTTTCTGTGTAATTAATGACTGCAAACCAAAAGAGAATAGTAACTTGGAAAAAATATTAATGCTGAATGTATAATCATTTGTAAAAGCTGGTACTTTGTTTGGAGGTAACTTGACTCTGTGCTGTTCCTAGTTCAAATCCAGGTATGGAAATGAAAGAGAGATTTCAGGTCATTTGGAGTGAACCAGAAAATGCTTCGATGAGAACAAACAAGAAACACAAAACAGCAAAGCCCAGTCTCTGTGTCTGCATGCTCCCTCCAGAGCATCTCTGCAGCGATTCATTCATGCACTCCTATGTTGTTCTCTACATCTCAAGCAGTTCTGAGGGGAGCAGCTGCGTATACACATGACCTATACTTGGCCTTTGAGTGCGATCACCTTGAGTCAGCTCAAAAGCAGGGGAAACATTATCTCGCTCTCTGTTATTGCTCAGGCATCGGTTGACAAGCTGTTGATTCCGAGGGCAAAAAAACTCCTCTGCTGGCATAACATTAGCAGTCATAGGTCCTTTCCTCTCCCCAGACTCAGGATGCAGGGTCACAGCGCATACAGTCCACTGCATGTGTCTGTGACAGTAATCACTGCTGATGTGTGACCAAAATAATCAGACACTTTCCAGACATCCTAGTTCAGATGATGGCACACAGGCAAGCACAGCGCAGAGTGGGTTTACACAGCACAACACGGCCAACACCTCGGAAACATTTCCCAGACACATTTGTCATCACCATTCCTAACAAACAAGTTGTTCTGCTCTTCCGTTTGTGGATCAGTGCAGAATGAGGATCTAAAGTCAGGCAAGATTTCATCCTTCCTTCTAAAATCAAAAGTTAAGACTGTCATCATGGTTTAGGCCTGTACCACAACCCGTCACAACTGCATGATTCATTCTGTCGACATTGACTAAATCACTCTTTCTCCAATTACTCCAAAACGATGCAACAACAACATTAAGATTTCGTCTGTATTCAATCGTGATCACCCTTTCCAGAGGACCACCATGCTGAATACAGAAGACCGGGGAAAGTGTTTTAGTAGAAAGTTCAAGAGTTTCCATAAGGGAAAACAATCTTCCCTTTTTGGCTATCAGGGTCTGGCTCTAAGAAGAACAGAGTCACTGTTCACAGTCAGGTCCATAATTTACTGTATTTGATTAGCTGTAGCTCCAGTCACAAGATAGGGTCTTAAATGTTAACCTGCATGTAATTAAATTGTGTCTATAAAAAACAAATTGGCAAGCTAGTAGATTTTCAACACTGTATTCAACAGAACTTCTAAACCATTTTACCAAAAGTCTATTTAACACTGTCAACCAATTCAGCAAAAAGCTAGTTGGTGCTTGACGTACTTGTTCTCTGTAGGCTAGTGGTTAGAGTCTGCTGTGAGGAAAAACTGCTAGTCCTTCTAAGCAGAGTCCTGTCATGCTTCTCTTGCTAAAATGAGTATGATCATCACATGCACCAAAGAATGCTTTAATCTTTGGACCAACACTTTCTCTTTAGATTGTTTGGCCCAAAGATAAACTGTGTGAATAGAACAAAGACCACAGTTTGCGCCTTGAGTGTTTTAGTTATCACGGAGGCCCATGGCAACCAAATACCACTGGATGAGTAATTGTCACAGGACTAACACTGAGAAGTTAACAAGATATTGGTGGAAAATGACTTGCTGTCTCCCTCTGAGTTAAGAACCACATTGAGCTCAGCGGTCTGCAGCCAAGTTATCCTCCCACATCCCACACACAGGCCAATGCACTGTTAAATCGTTAACCAAAAGGACAGAGGGGAAACTCTCTGAAAAAATGTGGCCTCTCTCCGAGGTGAAAGTCACCATAAAATCGAATCGGACAGTTGATAAGTTATATAACCTCCGAGGGACATCTTCACTTCTCCATTTTCAGTTCCACACACAATCGGCCTCAAGATATCCTGTTTGTTTTGGGCTGCACCATTACATGCACACAGTTCCACTTAAACCACTTTCTGTTTCCATTTTACGTGGATCAAAACAAAAGGCAACCTTTACAGCAACTAGTGAGTTTAGGATCCAAATGAATCTCCTCACCATTTTTCACATCAGCCTGTCATGCTCAAAATAACAGGCTACTACATTTTTTCTGATAGTCAATGTTATTATTACAAAGTTGTTTAAGACAACCAGTGAGTGACTTATAACTCATAAATAATAAATTAATATAAATAATCTCACAGATTGATTTAAAATGATAAAGTAACAGAGACTATTAAATTCCATACAGCCCAAGGTCAGCTGTTGTTTTGAAAGTGCTATAGAGAATATCTGAATATGAAGAGAGTCTTAGCAAGTGGACAATGCACAATGGTCCATTGCCATGCAGGGCAATATCCTCCATGAGACAAGGAAAGAGGGTCTGCAGGGAATTAGTTCACTGGGCGTCCACTCTGAAACTTGCAATTCAGTGAACTTCTCTCTACATTAAGAGCCACTGAAGTCGCACAAAGGAGCGGCTCCAAATTAGGAGCACAAAGACGCCACTGTGAGAGCTTCAGAGCGAATTAATGAGCACTGATACACATTCTCACACTGTCAATGTTCTCTCTTGCCTCAGCTGCACCAAAGCAAACCAACAGACTTGTGCCTGAAGTCTCTCAGTACAAGCAACTAAAGCCCCACAGCCAACACAAAAGACTCAACAGGTATAACTACAAATACTGGCCATCTCAATTCCTTGTCATTTGAACATGGAATATCTACTGTGCTGTATGGTTTGAATAAGAACAGTTGGGAGTGAATGCTGAATGCTGTTCCATCTGGCCAACAGCCTATTACTGTCTCAGAGCCTTAAGTCAGCGAGAAGTTACTAAACATCTATGGCATGAGCGCCTCACTCCTCCCAGGCATCCCCAGTGTGGGAACACAGATGGCCAACACTTGGGACTGATTCAGAGAAGACTGGGGCATGAGAATCATCCCCCTTACAACTCTCCCAGTTCAGCCTGTCAGATAGCAGTGCGAGCTTTTAGCAGCAACA
This sequence comes from Centroberyx affinis, assembly GCF_046629955.1. NCBI lineage: Eukaryota > Metazoa > Chordata > Actinopteri > Beryciformes > Berycidae > Centroberyx > Centroberyx affinis. Next base: position 78,089 of record NW_027281368.1, read on the forward strand.
TGCTGGCTTCAGCTATGGAGCATCTGACTGGAGTGGAATATGAATATGTTGTCTTTTCTATTTGTAGTAACTTTTAATCATTCTTTACCAGCAAAAACCCGGTGCAGATTTGTTATGAAATACCACAGTGTTAGAATTAATTTAAGAATCCATTTTAAAGCAATTTATGGTGCTCAGATGAAGTTTAAATAAATCCTGCAACAATCACTCATCAAAACAATCATCATGATTGCCATTTCCATTTCCACAGACGGCTTAAACAATGCATCAAACAATCAACGTGATCAATCGTTGCAGATCAGTCAACATGATCACTCAAGACTAATGAAACAACCTTTGATCAAGTAGTTTATCCCAACTGTTCAGCATAGCAGCCAGCAGACAGCACGGTAACAGTTTGTCGGGACTTAGCAGCGCCACATACTAGTGCTTAGCCTTATGGAGAGTTGGGCTGACTGCAGGGAAATCCTTATAGACTTATCTCCCTAATCGCTTTCCACTAGTTGCTTCACTAGGCTACGCCTAATGCTGATTCACATGAAACCGGGTCAGGTAGGCTTAATACTTTTGCAGCACTACTAACCTCCGATCAGCGTCTATAGTTTAGTTACTATCCAACAATCAGCAGCCCCGTACAAAGTAAGCGACGACAATGAAGTATGAAGCTTGTTGTCAGCACGGCAGATGATTTTATAACCATCTTCTAAGCATATTAGAAGACTTCTTAGTAAAACTTACCCATTTTTGGTCAGTTTCCCAATTGGTCCGAAGTTGAGTTATCACAGGAAAGTTGAGCCCCAGCTAGAGGGATGTTGCGTCCTGGGATGCACACTGGCCGCCTGGCTGCCCCGCACTCTGCGCTGCGTCCCTTTGGAGACGGGCTGAGTGACGTCACCGCTGAAGGGATTACTGATGGGAGGACAGCACTCGCTTTGGCCGCTTTACTTGCCTCGGACCTCATCAGGACAGTGAGGAAGCTTCACTGGCCAGTCACCTCGTGAGCAACTTTATCTTGAAACAATCCTGCAATACTGAAATGCAGCATGCACACATTCCTCTATCAAATAGTCTAAATACAGTAGATATGCCTGGATTGTCAACAGGCTGCACACCTGTTGCTGTTCCCCTCTTTTTTTTGGTCTTTTTTTACAATGAATTTGGTAAATATTTAGAAGCATCATGATTATAATCCATGTTAGTCAAGCTAGGTTTCTCTGTGTTTTAGTTTACCAGAAGGCTCTAGTACGCCAATGTTTAGGATAAGGTGTTATCAGGTCACCTGCTCTGCTTTGTCAAACTGTCAACAAGAAACAGATCTGACTCAGGGAGTCAGGAATATTTACTCTGTCCTTCAGGGGTGGACATACAGAGAGGAAATATGACATTACAGGGCCTCAGTCAGATTTTATAGATATCTTTCATGTTTGACATTATTACTGTTGACTGGGATAAATTCCAGTCTTTCTGCCTTTCACAAAGACGGGGCCATTAGAGGGACAGAAACAATGCCAATCACCATCAATCCAGTGTACTGGTATCCGGTATCCAAGGAGGTCTAAGCACCCTCCAATCCTAGTCTTTTCACTCATCGCCAAATGGGCAACTCTCAATGGGCCGTTTCATGGTCAAACAGGGCAACTGCCCAACATGGCAACGACAACAGCCTCCAAAAGGCAAATATTTAACTGGTCAACTTTAGAGTTACAGATAGAATATCATCAGTTCACAAATCAAAGTTGCTAGAAGACAAAAATTAGGTATGGCCAGGAAAACTGTCTAGCCGTAGCAGTATAGCAAAAGGATTAGTTTTCTTGTTTGCACTTCTGAACACATTTCCGTTTCTTCTATCTGCAAATCTCATTATGTGAATAGCCAACAAATGTAGGCTACATGTATCCTGCATATATGCTCTGCAAACATCTATTAATCTGTCAATAGTCAACAAAGCAAGAATTCTATCAAGCCAATCAAAGCTTTGTATGACCATGATGTATATTTCATCTTTAATTTGTATTGCATTGTTATCTATATTATTTTCAGTGACATGATGCAATTTCCCTTGGGGTTCAATAAACTTCACCTTATTTTATCATAAAACGCAATAGTGAACGAAGACGCTTATTAAAGTGTCCAGTCATACTGTAATTATTCAAAGTATGTGTAGAAAGCAGCACAAATGGGCCTACAGTTGCGTTTGGCTGATAGGGATCTTATCAGAAAACTTTTTGATTCCGCTGCCCCATGAACTGGAATTTCCATGAGCTGTCTGGGTGTGCTTTAGGGCTTTCTGTCTGTAGGTTGTGTATGTATTGCATGTCTCTGTGTGAATAGAGGATCTGCATGGGAACATTCCAGCACTGTGCTGGCTGTTACAGTCGGGACCGGCAGCTGGCAGACAGCAGTCATGCAACTGTTATTAGGGCGGACCATGGCAAAACAAAAACACTCAGACGAATCCTTTCTATTGGATATTATACAGTACATATGGACATGTCATTCAAGTAGAGGAGCCATACACATAGGCCATGACTTTTTAATTTATCGGTAGGCATCTGCATTCTGCGAGGAGACCTTCACAGCTTTTTGGGATGTTTAGCAGACCTGTGTTGAATGTGTTTTTGGAGGGGATTCAGTAGGATTTAGACAGCTAGCACAAAAAAAGATGACACCAGAGATCAGATTGAACAAAGCAGGCTAATTGATACAGTATAGACAGGATAGATGAGCTTGTTGGTTTAGTTCTCACAATGAAAGTTTTACCTCAACAATATTTAAAATAATTAGATTATGTAATGCCATCTGATGAATATATTTGACATATAGTTGTATGTAAATAATCAGATGAAGGAAAAAAGCAAACTGTAATTATTTCATAAAATTGTGTTCCAAAAATACTTCACAAAAACATAAATGGCCTTAAAAAATAATTCCCTCCTGGCTCCTTGGTTATGGGCAATGCTGACCAGCACCAGCTGGTTTGGTGCAAACTGACTATTCAAATAGGACAGGCACATTATATATCTAATCTGGGCAAAATATATCAGAAAATCTTTTAACTTTAAACTTAATAGTGTCTTTGTATAGTGCTTTTCTTACCAAAGATACAAACCAATGTAAAGTTACAACTGAATGCTGAATTGTTCTTAAAACATGTAATGTTTTTGATTAAAAATAAGCACACTAAAACATGGATGATGGCAGGCAGCAGGGGCAAACTGAGGTAATCCTGCAGCTTCTAATTGCAAATAAAGAAAAGCTGTTGGAGTGCTGTACCAAACACAACAACCACCATGGTTACAAAGCCACTGAGAAAATGGCAGCGCACAGACACTGTGAATGGGCTCAAAATGAGAGGCAGCTTAATGCACGCTCACTCAGAGCTGTTAAAGTGAAGTTGGCGGCGGAGAGAATATTACATGACTTGGTTGAACAATTTGGGCCTGCATGGCATTATTGAAAATCCCTGTGCCTAAAACTCTAACATGTGTCAGTTCACACAACTGCACTTGATCAAATTATACAAAAGAGTATCTAGTTTCAAAATAACACAAAACATCACCAGTTGTCCTTGGGTTTTGGGTGTGCGTTCCATGATTGATTGGTGCAAATATGTGCGCTAATCTATGAGATAATTAGATGGGGTTTTTTTCAGTTTTTCCAAATTTCTTTCATAGGTCAACAGATGTTACGATTACAAAATGGAATACATGACACATCCCATTACTGCTTTAAATTACTAAAAAGGCTTTATAATGAGGTAAGTGCGGACAAACTGCTTCCAAGTCAAATATTTTGTTGCCTAATCTATACATACATTTTGTAAGGTGACTTTTTCTGTATCCCCAGAAGAGCCAGGCTACATGAGCAATAAAGAGCATCTTAACACATCCAGCTGTATGAAACAATGTGGACTTTTCTTCTCTTTATCTGCTGTTACAGAGTGATTTCACATCACTTTATCACTCCATTTACTGCAGGCAAATGCTGGCAGCTGATGTCTCTGTGAAACTAATTTTAATTTTTGGGATGAATCACTTCAGTTCAACACTCCATAGAGCATAATATTATATTTATAACTAGATACTTTGTCTATTTGTACATAAGCTAATTACTCAATAGAAATCATATGATATATTGTATATGATATAATATATATAAAACAGCCTGGATCCCTCTGAATTAACAGAATATGACAACAATTCCTGAGACTTTGACCTAGTTTTTGAAGTCAACAGCATATGGGGTTTAGTGTGGAACCAACATCTGGTTTAACATTTGAGGACAAGTGGAGTAAGTGGAAGAATGTTTCGCTGCCATCTGACGGTAGATGCAGAGGAAGCATATTGTTTACCACTTACCACAAAAGGCTATCAAAAGAATATAATCTATTCAGCTTGCCTGTAAAAATAAATCCTGCATGCTCTACAACTTAAAAGCATCTGCTGCTCGGGAACAACCTACGTTTGTGTCAGCATCTTTTGTCCAATTATACTCTACCCTAATTCCTACCTTCACTGTGCATTTCTGATAATGTCAAGTTTTATTGACCCTCAAAATTTGCCTCTAATTTTGTAAATTCTCCAAGGCATTTAACAAAAGAAATGTCAAGTCTCGGAGGAGTCTCGTAGGTAAATTCTACTTCTGCGTTCTACTTCTGCAGCTTATTAGTCGCTGCTGGAGGTTAATAGTGGCGGCTCTAGATTCAGACCAAACTTAGGCAATAGCTAATCAGTCAAGCCGAGACTGTGGAGTGAGTGAGGCATATGTCAGCTACAGGTTTTGGCTGAGGAGTGAGCCACTGGCAAAAAAGGAACCCAATAATACTATTTTAAAAGTTAGGACCAGATTTTTTTTTTACTCTTGGCTGCAGACAGATGAGACTAGCATACAAACTGAAATCACAGATTTCCAAAAACAGCCATTTTTGTGGCAGGATGCAGCTCTTGGAGAAAAATAAAATAAAATTCCATGAATATCTGGAAGCGTTTTGGAATGAATGCTGCTGCAGGCACAAAGCAACAGCAGTGTTCTTGTCGTGGTCTTTAATAGCCTCTCCCTGAATGTCAAAACAGACAGTGGTGAAGGGGTGGTGACCGACTCCAGGAGGTCAAGGGAAGTGGCGAACATATATGCAGGACCGAGTAATTTATCGCCCCCATGGCCCCCAGGCAGAGGGCATGCACTAAACAGAGCCACAGCTGGGGGCTGGGGAGGAAGTTACATGTAGGCTGCATCTATCTCCTCAAGGAACAGAAAGAGAAAATGGAAAAAAAAAAATGTTATGATCCCTATGGATGGAAAACGGAGTGAGAGAAAGGGGAGAGAGGGAGGAAGAAAGAGAGGGAGGGAGGAAGAGAACAAGACTCCATCCAAGGAATGAGAAAACACTGCCCAGCTGCATGCAACGCAACAGCAGCACAAATCCTGTTGCATCTGCTTCCCTTGATTTCTAGTGGTGTTAGAGAGTAAAGAGCTGGGAGCGGCCAGATCCTGAGGACTCAACAAACTGTCCTACTCTGAGAATAGAAAAACAAAGAGCAACTATGCAAACCCTCGTGACTCTGCCTCCAGGGATAATTGGGTCACTGCAACTCTCCCATTCTCAACAGTCTACAAGACGCATCGTGGAGAAATGAGTCGACCATGTGGTGAATGTTCAGGGAAACATTTGATTTTGGCAAATTCAAAACAAGTTGGATAACAGAACGTAAACAGAGAGGATTTTGGATAGGACATCAGACAGTCAGGCAAGCCCAAAGATCGAAACAAACTTTGCTGAATTCCTCAACCCCTCCTTTCATTTGCTGGTTGGCAGAATGGCCATGGGCAGAAACCACATTAGCTAGCTCATTCTGGCAGATCAATGATGTGTGTTACATTTTGGGCTGTTCTGGAACTGTTTTAAAAGAGAAAACTTGTTGGATGAGTAGGTGTTTGTTGTAATAGTGAGAAACGTTGTTCAGAATGAAGCTTGTACGGTAAACTGAACTGTTGTTGACAAAATAGAGAACAGTGTCAACACTAGTCTATACTATGCTGCCATCTAGTGACTAATTTGGATATTGCCATGCTTATTGTCGCCATTCTGTCTGGATTCATTTTCTCTGTCACATTGCACGACGACAGAAGAAAAAAAAACAACAACACTGATACAGCTCTTGAACAAGTTAAAGTCAAATAGAAGCTGTAGGAGGAACAGAGCATGACTCTCAAGTAATTTAATATCAAATTAATAAAAAAGAACAGATGCTTCAGACATGCAATTGATTAATCTGCATTCAACCCTTAACATTTACGTTCTCACTCATTAGTCATGTTTAGTCAAGGCCTTGACAGGTGCAGACAGTTACATGCACCAATACTTCATACATCATATACTGTACGTTTGTCTGCACATAAGTAGGCATTCTGAATTAACAAGTGGCATTAGAATGATATTTTCTTCCCATCACAACTGTTGTGTGCCAAATTTCTCCAGAAGACTCCTGTTATGGCATTTGACAGATTAATAAACTAGTGCACTTGAGTTTACCTCAGGGAAATTATCAACTTATTGGATGACAGGCGACTTATGTTATTTGAATGGTATCACCTCCAAGCAGCTGCTCTCCTGTTGACTCTCCTGAGTCTCCTGCAGAATGAAAGCATGTAGTCTTGTGTGCGTGTGTGTGTGTGTGTGTGTGTGTGTGTGTGTGTGTGTGTGTATGTGTGTGTGTGTGTGTGTGTGTGTGTGTGTGTGTGCGCATGCATCAATCCTCCTTGCACTCTAAGATTTACATTTTTAAAAAAACATGAATCCAAGTAGAAGGAGTAGGTTACTGCATATACTGGATGTAGAAAAGCTTGCCAACATCCATCTCACCTTAATTCAGAGTAGATTCATGATTTGCCTGGTTCACAGATTTCTATTTATGTATGTATATGCATGTATGTATGCATTAGTGTGTGTGTATGTACATGAGAGGCTATGTTAGACTTAATTGAAACACAAACACACAAACAGCAAAGTTTGGATACTGCACGGCCTCTCACATATGTATGTATGCATTCATACCCTATTTGTAGTGCACACATGTAACCTATATGCATGTTTGCATATAGGTTGCATATGTTTGCATATATATATATATATATATATGATATATGTATATGACATGGTGATGGTCTCTTTGAGACTTGCTTGGGATAAAGGCCTATATAAATAAACAAAACAAACAAACAAACAAACAAAAGGCAAACCTACAGTATCTAAAAGCAACCAGTGAATATTCTTATGAATGTGTATCACAGCTTTGAAAGATTGCTGAAAAAAAAAAAATCCACAGTTTAGGATCTCTGATGACAGTCTGTGTCAGAGCAGACAGTCATCTGACAGCTGGAGACAGACGCCTCTGGCTCCGCTGAGCAGCAGTGTGCAGGGGGCATCAGTTAGAGGTCTGCACTGATATGGGTCAGAAACAGAGCAAAAGTGAAAGTGTCAGCACGCTTGTGAAGATGTCACTGCCAAATTATTGCCAAGGCCTAAAATGATCAACTGAAACAAGTGTTTTTGTTTCCAGCCTCGTTAAAGTCAAGTGATGCCGAATCTAGGAAGAGACACGATAGACCTGATGTCTCCTGCTCTTATCCTTTCAGTAACCTGGGTGTTATCTCCATGGGAATAGTTGGAGTCTCAACTAATATTGAGCAACAACATTACTACCTCCCACCTTCTCTGACAACACCATAGTTCTTCATAATTACTATTATATTAGTTTTCACTAAACTACATACATAAAGAAGAAAAATATATCAAATATATCAAATGGCCTGTTCACATTTTCAAAATGAAAAGAAAGTGACAAATACAGTATATTTAAAAAAAAAAATGAGAAGGGGGGATAAGTTTCATTCCAAATGAGATATCTACAATGTAAAAGTTGGCGCCTGCTCTTACAAAATGATTTTGAACATGAAAAGTAATGCACATGATCAATTATAAATGCTTTGACTCATCTTACAACCTTTACATACAAAATAGCTCTGTTTTTGAGAATAGTGCCTAATAATGCCTGATGAATTTATGGCTTTTCTTTCTGAAATGTATATCCTGTGTGTAGCCTATATCTTATGTTTTGGAATGGAACCCTTCAAATGATTTATTTACAAAGGCACAGCATGACAGTATAGATTTTCTAGGGCAGCAAGCTTACCTAGCTGAGAAAACTACAAAGAAGTTGCAGGTGCTGAGGAGATTTTCTGCTCATTAACAATGAATTTACGTCCCAGAATAATATCACTGATGCTCGTTGTGGCACCAAAACTCATTTGAATTTTTAAAAACCTAATCGGCTGTGATATTTTATGTTTCTATTTCTTTAGTCATTCTTGAGGATTCTTCTCTATTTCACCCCTGTCAGTGAAACAGGTTGATCTATATCAGTAAAAAAAACAAAAAAACAAAAAACAAAACACAATCATTGTTTTAATCACTGGAATATACATATTATACAGGGCATACATACATCCTTGCCTAATAATTAAATGTATTGAATAGTTCTATGAAATGGTAACTTTCAATGTTTGGTCTGTAAACATTTGTTGCTTTTGAATCTATTCCATTGCTATTCCCAATGGCAATTCTGTCAAATTGAATAGTGGCATCATTCAAGTCTTATATTAAAGTAATGCATCATAGCATCAATTTGCAGGGTGATTATTCTCTGCCAGCCCTCAACGTAATTTCCCTGCAGTGTTGGCAATCTTTCCCAAACACAATGTCAATACTAATTAGAGATAAATGCTTTCCTCTCATATTTTATTCATTTACAGGTTTGGTTAACACTTTTCCAAATGGTGTGTCCCGCATTGTGGCTGATGTGTACTTACTTCACATCACAACAAACAAGGCACGATTCAGAGAAACCATTAGTAAGTCACAAATCATTTCACTGCAGTTTGCGAGCTCCTTACATCGTGTCAAGTGATTACTTCTTTGTCAAATGGATTATATCCATGTAGTCTCTCTTGCTCTATTAACCTGTTTAGCCCGACGGACCCGGTACCGGGTCCACCCCACCCCCACAGTTATGAAAAATCGCGACAGAAGATGGTCTATTAATAGAAGATATGAATGTTATACTGTTTTGAAAACATGGGGTCTTCAGCTTTCAGAATCTGTAAACCAACTGTATGTTGACCAAACTATGTCTTATTACTAAGTATTTTAACAATTAAGTCTTACAAATATAAACTTCGTAAATATAAGAGCAAGTTGTGATCAAAAGATCGGGGTTAATTTTCTCTTCAGTCTACAATAACATGCTTGGTATCGCTGGAAACTAGAAATTCCGAGCTTTCCAATGACAGTAAACGCACCATGAAAATGGAACGACACAGTCCGCCATTTCCGGGGAAAAGTAGCAGTCAAACTTCACATTTTACAGTCATACTGACAAAAATCTATGTTCTTGCCAAAATATTTCACTAAGGCTTATGCTATTTTCGCCAAAAACGGCACATTTTAGTTACCTACGTTTCTGCCGTAACTTGGGACCACACGGGAGTTAAAACGATCGTCAGGGGGGATTCCCCAGCCATTTTAGTCCAGCCAGACTGAATCCCTATGGAGGGTGCAGTGGCTCTTCGTCGCCCTCTAGTGGCCGCATCGAAGCACTGACACCAATGAGCCATATATCATTCTCTTCATCTAAGACAGACGAAACTGGGGATACCTCATACAGCACTGAGGACCCTTGCATTCTCCATTAATCTGCCTGAATAGCATGGATCTCTTCAGACATATATGAATATTGATTCCTAATCATTGTGTTTATTACTATTTCAATGTTTTTGGGAGATGTATGTTATTTGTAACATGGCTATATGGAAATGAGTAGTGTTTTGAAGTAAAACTCCCAGTAAACAGGCATAATGTAAATTGTAAACTTGACCAAAACCTGGAGACCGCCTGAGTATATTTTTAGGAATTGTACATAAATGTTGTATTTTGGTGTATTTCCATCAAATTTACAGTTACAGTTGTAGTCAAAGACTATGAGAAGACATTCAGTTGCATTATTAACCATGGGATCTTGGTTATAATGGTGATATTGCCTTAAAATTTAGAATTATATACTAGGCGAGGATGAAAATCTTACTTTTTCCTCTATTGCATCTCCATTTACTCTGGAATGGTAACAGATATAGGTTTACTTACACTGAATTAATATTCCTTAGCTTCTTACCTATCAAAGGAGACCAGAAATATGCATATAGGCCTTATGGTTGAGGAGCTATTCCTGATTCATTTGGAGTATATTATTTTAGGCGTTTTAACAGGTTAAAGTGCTTGTTCTTTGCTTGGAAAGAGCAATTTAGACGGGTGGGGCTGGTTGCATCTGCTGGGGTTTGCCACAATTAATGTCAGTATGATGTACAAGAACTGCCTAGATTGGAAAGCACTTCAATTCTTGTTGATGGTTACATCAAATCAATTTGCCAAAGCATGTCTTTATAAAATGGCCTGCATACTCTGCAATTTTGCCACAATATATTGTTTATGTTGATTATGCTGTTTGTGTGCATCTTTTCTGGTAGCTACATTGTATCAAAGGGAAATGGGGCTTTTTATATAGTGAGCATAATGGTAGTTTCTCTTTTGCTGACCTGGCTAAAGCAGACATTCATTGCCATTTTCAATTATTTTGCAAATGGCTGACTGAAGCTTTTAAATACTGCAGTGATTTCAATCTGTGGGACATAGGGACATTCTGACCGAGATTTTCTTCACTTTTGATATGGCAATTTAGTACAGAGATTTTCCAGAGAAAAATTTATCTCAAGTGTATTTTGCTTCACATCCTCTCTGTACCATCTCTTTTGCTGCAGAAAATGTCTTTTTCAGGATAGTAATACCTGTGCAGCATTGAATAAAGATAGTGGTGTATTTTCTTCTCACAGCACTTACAGTACAAAGGGAGATTTACAGGCTGAACCTTGTGGCTGGGTGGACTGTATTCAGTGACAGGGGCCTGTATAGTGTGTCATCATTTTCTCTCGGGGCCTTGCTTCATTAGAAAACAGACCCATCAGCCTGCCAGTGGGGAATGAGTTCATCACTGAGCCTCACCAACATTGATTCACACTCAGCAGAGCAAGGGAATGAGAAATGTACACTGCCATGCGTTCTGTATTTGTAGTTTGTGTGTGTGTGTGTGTGTTTGTGTGAGCATGTTGCATGCAAACTGAGGTGACATACCTCACCTGTGCATGAAGCGCCAATGCACTTGGCATGATATTTATTTGCTTAACTTCACTACCTTAACTTACATTGGCCCATGTATTGTTGGCATGCTATTTCACCATCTGGTTCACCAGCACCCCTTACATTCCACAGATGAACATGCTGTTGATAAAGCGATGCTGTGTATTCTCAGTACTTCACTGGCAAAAGTCTGTTTTTTAGGTCAACACTTCTAGGACTTTCAAAAACCACTGAGGGGAGATGTGCTGCTGTCAAGCAAAGCCTCTCTCAGGTTATCATCAGTTGCACTGGGATAAAGTTATTCTCCCTGTGTCCTCTAAACAGCTGAGTCTCAACCCATAACCCTGGAAGACTTGGGACACAGTCCAAATATGGGCTACTGATATATTTCACTTTTCACAGTGTGCAACATAAATGGAGGTCGGGGTGTTTCAGATCACTTACACTGGCCAGGACACTGAATGAAATCTCTCATCTACTCAAAGATTGTGCAGTATGTTTTCTTGTTGTATATCACATTATGTCAAGTAGTGTTAAACAAAGTGGACATAGAAAACAATATGTGAGCTCGGATTTATAAGGTTCTATCTGGGTGGAGTGCAAAAAAAGGTTCTTTATAAAAAACAAAAAAAAACCACCACACAAGTATAAAGTAACATTCAAAGATCATGAATATGTGGACAACTCAATTTTGATTAAAAAAAGGTCAGATAGAACCATATAATTCCAAGCTCACAAATACAAAATTATTTTTGCTAATTACCTGTAAATAAAATAGTTTAAATTATTATTTTTCAATTATGTATACATTACAGATTCATGCAAGCCATATCTGCCACATAATAGGCTAAGATAGTCTATATGAGCTTTGCATGTGTTCTGTTTCATCTGCTTAAGTCTATTGATTGATGCCAAATTAAACTGTGCCTGATTGTTTCTCTCCAACTTGATGAGAACAGCTGCACCAAATCAATATATCCATTTGTAAAGTAAAATCTAATTGGAATTTGGTGCCCATTTGTGGCTGCTCTCAGACACAGAGGCAGGCCCACTGGCTGGCAGACAGGAAGGCAGCAGAGCCGGAGGGGGCTTTGGCAAAACCAGATAAGAGCTGTTTGTTATCTGCCTCATAATGAAAAATCAAACAGATTCCTCTACTCGTGTGGATCCCTCTTCTGGAATATATTGGCAGCGTCTAATTGTGTTCACCAGCTGAAACCCTCTCAGCTTTTGAGGTTTCATTCGTCATCAGAGAAATGCAGCTGCACCAATCCGCTTATCAATGTGTGTCTCAGTGATGTTTCCATGGAAACTGTGTTTACTGCACCACAGTGTTCTAAAAATGGTTCCAAAGTGATAACGGCGCCAGACTGGTAAGTGTGGTGCAATGACGGGACATTGTAACAGGTGGAATCAAAAGGAATACAGGCAAAACATTGTAATTTCCCCCTAAAAATGTTTTTAAATTAAATTCAGTGTCTCAGAATTTATTAGGTTTAAACCTTCATAAAATTCTGAGATACCAAATTGTTTTGCTCTACCCCTTTTAATTCTATCACTCGTTTCAGACATTGGAAATGTGGTGTATTACGAAAGAGGATCTCTCCCTCTGTCTCTCTTTGTCCCTCTCCTCTCTTTCTCTCTCTCTCTGTCTCTTTCTTCCCATCCACTGTCCATGATTCTGGCTGGCAGCTCTGGAGAGGTGCTGAATGTGTGAGCTGATGAGTGCAATTTAGATAGAGGCAAATTAGAAATTAAAGTTGACCTTGTGGCAATCCGTTTTCAGTGTGAAGTCCAAATGGTGGAATTAGAAAAGCTAACTAATGTCATTATTTCTCTTTCTTCTCTAATAATGTGGATTTCACTGGCACATTACCAAAACCTGGATACCTCCAGATAGTTTCCCTTTGTCAGTTATTCGACCAGAAGATCTATTGTCATTACAGTATAATTGTGTGACGGTATGTTTCGACCGCTGTGCCAATGTCCTCCACATTTTAACCTGGAGGTTTGGTTTTGATGAATATCCATCAGCTCTTTCAGTTCATGGTCTGGAGGACAGGATTGAAATTTCCAGCCAAAAGATTCCAGCTTACGAAAACATGAAAGGAAATACGCGTTGTTGTTTTGAAAGAATTCAAATGATTAATTTCTGGAATATATTGCCATCCCTTTTATTTAGCCATTATTTATATGATGATCTAATTATCTATACTATCTTATCACAATATGTTTTATCTGTGCATGCTATAAAATGACTTGTGAAAGAGACAATCATCAACTAAGTCTTAGATGGAAGAGACAGTCAGCACTGTTCCCATGGCAATCTGCTTGGAGGAAATAACCCTGCATTCATGGCAAGTTGGAAACAGGATTTTTTTTATCAGTGGGGAAAGCTGGGGTTTTTGTAGAGCTATATCTTGTTTGATCGTTTGAATGGGTATGGGGGCGCATCTACTCTTCTATAGGTGGTGCATGTTCTCTCTTAGACACATGTGATCCTTATTACAGGAATGTCTTTTTTTCTCATTGTGTCAAATCAAATCAAATGCCCTCTAGGAAAATGGCATCCATAAGTGTACACTGCAACTACTGAAACTTCCCTCAGACAACACAGCTGCTGAAGGAATCAGATCTCACTCTGCCTCTTCATGAACAGAGTGGGGGGAATAAGTGTGTGTGTGTTGTATACCCATCAATAATGAAAGAGCTAGTTATTTCTTATGAAACACAACTGCAATTAAATGATAGAATGTGGCTTCTGGTCATACAGTATTGGATAGAAAATGTGATGTCATGTGATGGTTACTGAAAGACTGTGATGTATGTTCTTCAGTTATTCGTTGGTACAGACCACTAGCCAGTCACAAGGAGTGAACCCAAGCAATCTCTGACTTAATAAGAGTGGAGCTGCTCCATAGACACATACAAGGCCAGTGAGCTGTCAGATACCCCTAACCAGCTCACATCACTGAGTGATCTGACAGATCCACATCGTATCCAGCACCCAGCTAGAACTGAACACTTTCATCTCAGAATGAGATCTCCACCGCTTAAAAAATGTGACACTCTGATGAAATGATTGCTAACATAAAATCAAATTCTCTCTGGAATATTTTTCAAACTATTAGATAATTAAAAGTCTTTGCTTACAAAGTACTAACATTCTAGATGCCACATTAATAAAAATCTTCTTGCAAAATGGATGTGCCATTTTGGAATAAAACCCTTAAACTAAAACCAGGACACATCTGCACTGAGTACAGTTAGGTGGTAACAGAACCACCTGTTTAGAAAAAAGTTTCATCTTTGTGGTGTTTGTGATTTATGGGAGACTTTAAAGTTTAACCAATGGTGGCACCATAAATGCACCACCTAGTTACATCACCAATAATTCCAGTATTTCCTTTGATGTTCTTCCATATGGATAAATAGATGGTGGTGCATTCTTTGATGGTACACAGTTTTACTAAGAAGGAATGTTTTTGGTTTCAAGTGTTTTTTATTGTTTCCAATGGCATCATACACTGAATGTGCAAAATATTAGAAATGCTTACTCCTTTCATGAACTCCACTGATGAGGTGAATCCAGGTAAAAGCAATTATACCTTATTGATTTTCCTTCTTAAATCTATACCAATCACAAAGTGGGAGATGTAGATAAAGAGAAGCAGACGAGTTAGAGAAGGATTTTTAAGCTTTGTGACAGCTGAGATGTGGATTGTGCAAAAGGGGCTGCAACTGCAAGGAAGATGTCCCTAATATTTTGTACATTCAGTGTAGACTTGAAATAAATACATTGAGATAAATAAACAGATTAGCAGGCATTCCATATTGGATGAAAGTTTAACTCTTAATTTAGGATTTTTGTTTATTTTATTGTGGGTTACACCACTCAGTTTCACAGTTTTGCCCTTGTCCCAAAGCTCACATTATGTACACATTATGTAATGTGTAACCCAGAGGAAGATTAGCCTGAGCAACAATTATCACAAAGCAACTGAAATTATTTGAGACTTGGGAACAGGACTAAGCTTTGACTGTGGTATTGACAGGTATTCTCACGTAGTTTAGAGTAACAGTTACTTGGAAAACTTGGCTTACAGCAAATTAGCACAGACAGTGTAGCTCTGTATGGGTTTCTCTGGGTCCTTGGGTACCATGAAAGGCACTTAAAATAAAATGTGTTATTATTATTACTATTCATCAAAGGAATAAACCTGATGCGTAAACCTTGTATGATGACATCATTATCCTTCTCACATTGCAAATTGTCAAAATGTCACCGTCAGCTCAAAGATTTTAGTGGAAGTTCTGATTTTGTTTATTTGTTTATTTATTAGGATCCTCATTAGCTGACGCAAAGAGACAGCTAGTCTTCCTGGGGTCCTAGACACAAAACAAAACACAAGAAATTATACATACATTACAACAAAAGAAACAAAATAGGACAACAGTGATATAATAATAGACACAACAAAAAACAAAAAAAAAACATGGGTTGTCATGGAGGACCAAATAATCTTAAATTACTGAAAGGTTTTCCAATGAAATAGTTGTGCTTAATCCAAACAGTAGTGCCACAGATACCCTATGTTGCATTTACAACTATGGCTTTTACATCACTATGCCTTAAGCCTCTTATTATCATTTCCCTGTTAGCTCAGATGACACATTTTACGCAATAGAATCCAAGATTTGGAAAAAAGAGGGATCCAAGGCACTCAGCTTCAAAGCCAAAATGTGTTTTTTATCTACAATTATGACTAGCAAAAATAGAATTAAATCTTTTTTAACTGATTTTTGGGATGTCTTGACTCTCCAGCCCCACAATCTTTCACATTTCAGCCTCCTATCTGTTTCCAAGAATCTAAGCTTTCATTTAAAATTCAGCATTGTAGATATGAGCAAAGCCTGGCTATGCTATTCACATGATAGCACACACTGCATAGTTGTATATAAAAGGATTAATGAGTCATGGAATATTACTGAAACCTGAAACATACATATTATTTGGCTCTAGATGCAAATTTTGGGAGGATTTTGATGATTAACCACAGAAAAGCAAAGGAAAAGCAATGGATATGATGAAAATGAATGAAAATATAACTATTTTGTTTGAATCTTCCCAGACTAGTTAGATTCACGATCAGTAAATATCACAGTATTCTGGCACAGCGGTGAGTATAGTAAACCTGTAATGCCTTACATGCCTTAATGCCTGACAGTGTAAACTAAGACACATATGATGAGTAGGAGAAAAGACGTGGCACGTGCTGAGTCAAGCAGACACTGATGCTTGATAATGGAGAGCAGTAGTGCTGTACTTCAGGGTAAGACACAGCAGCTCAGCTTACGGGCTAAAAATGTAATGTGAGGAAAATAGGTTTACTTGTAGGCGGTATTTAAGTTTAAAATGAAGCACTGGGACAGGAAACAACATAGTCAATCCGCCCTAGTACGCTGCTCACCTCTATAGACCTGGATTTACGTCCGACTCTCTGGATGCGGATATATTTAGAGTGTGACAGTCAGTCATCTTTAATATGTTCTTCCATTTGACAGGGTGCATGCTAATCACTTTTATGAAACCATGTTTGTGCAAGCACATCATGTTCTGTATTCTCTATTTACAGGGAGCCTTAAACTGTATACTTGCACATACTTGTTCTTTTTTTTTGTCCCCCTGGCTCCACTATAAACGATTTGACAGCAACTGTAAAGGGAGGAAGTTCCCTATTTCCTCTGACAGACCTGGTCAGACGTAACAATCAGCTGCATCAGACAGCATTCCCACCCACAGGGAATTTCCAACCACCATTAGGAAATTGTCGCATTAGGTTGGAATATCAACACACATTAATATTCAACACAAGACGCTGCATACAAGAGATTAGTTTCCCCATAAATATCTAAAAAAGCAGGGGAATAAGCGCTGCCTCTCTGCCTGTGTCCTTCTCGTGGGTAATTGGTCCTATAACATACTTCTAAGCTCCGCTGAGAGGAAAACTGATGTAAACAAGTTAAGCAATTGAAATTGTGTTCAATCTTCAGTCTCTTCTTTTATCCTTTTGACAGCTGCACAGCTCCAGTGACATTGCTCAGTGAGACAAGCCTGCCAGCCAGAAATAGATAAATTGCGAGCCAGTGTCAACATCGAGCAGACACTGGCCAGGGAAAAGGAGTATGTCTATCGTTTAGGTTTGGGTGACTGCACCGAAGCTGGAACCCCGGAGAAGCACGACGACATGCAGATCTAAGTGATGGATTCATCATCAGCTGCAGCAATTATTTCCGAACAAATGCAACACAGTCATTTGTGTTCGATATGTATATCCATCGAACAGCCTGTAAAAGCACGTGGCGTCATAGACAGCCATTTGAATGTGCACAGACTGAGTGACTGCGGAGCATGTATGAGGGTCTAGACTGGGGATCAGTGGGTTTTCAGTGCTCAGTGATGGAGAAAGGCTCTGTGACTGTCAGGTTGCTCCCACTGATGAAGGAGAGCTGTGATTGACAGATGAGTTTCAGTCAGGATCACCACTCTTCTCTTCACCTGGCCTCAGGGACGACACAACCTAAGGAGCAGCATCCTCCTGGGCTTTGAGGCTGTTCATTTACCCATGGTCCACAAGACATATGGCCATGTGTCTATACTGCAGCCACGGCCTGTGTATATTCTAATGGTGTTTATCATTCTCTTATGCGCTTCACAGGATGCTCAAAATAGCTTCATTTTGTTATGACAGAGAGATTATGATAATTGCGTGGGATGTTGTGTCTTTGGAGGATTCACAAATCCTTCCCTCTCTTCAGGAATCCACTCATTAATTCCTTTGCATTCTTCCTCCAGCGTGCCAGTGGGGTTACGACGTCTCATCTAAATAGCTCTCACCACAAGTCACTTCTTCTTAGTCTTATACTGCGCTCAGGATCAGATCCATGAGGTGAATTATACAGTAGAAAAGTCATTAAGTGGGATAAAGATACAAGGAATCGATGGAGCAATGGATACTCCACAGTTCTCGATTCTCTCCAGTCCAGTGCACATGAGCATCAGGGTGGCTCAAGCCTGCTTGTTGTTTCCAGGTGAGCTCTCCAGCCAGTCTGCAACTCCTTGGTTACTGAAGGGGATCAATGAGAACAGCCTATCCACATGGGGACTGAATAGGAGATTTCAGCTGGATACTACTTCAGCCAAAATCACATGGGCATGCCTGCTGTGGCAGCTTGTTCCAATTTATATAAAAAAAAAATCTAAAATATAAATTCATATAAAGATATTATAATATACATATTATAATGTATGTTATTCCTACCAGTTGCATATCATTTTGGAGTGAAACATTACAACCGAGTGATTACAAAAGCCAAAAAACCTTTTGTTTGCGTTTGAAAGTTATAAATGGTGCCGCAAATCCTTTTAGACAACAGAGTCTCGGAAAGGACAGCACTATAAACCAGATGATGTAAAACCCTTAATTCCCCACAGAATAACAAGCAGTAGCGGCCAATCTTAGTTGTGTGTGGGCAGCTTTAAAATAGCGCCTTCGCCTGTCTTGAGCCTTTAATTTTAATGGCTGTGGAAACTGCTGGATGAATGAAACAGACAGCTCTTGTCAAAAGGATTATTCTGTTTTATTCTTTCCTTTCACAGAGGGGGATAAACTACATCTCTCTCTCCCCTTAGCGACACAAGGATTTGACTTTTTCTCCCTTAATTATATGACCCACCTGGCCCAAAGTCTTTCCTTATGGAATCTAATGGCCAATTGAAGCCCTCGTTGGTTGTCATAACACAGACAAGCCAACTGCAGCTGTCTCTGAGATGGAAAATAAATGACTTGGGTGCCAAGTGAATTTTGGCCCTTGCCAATAGCAAATACATTCATTAAAGTGAATCCACAAAATATCCAGATTTATAGATGTTATTTTTTGCCTTGGATCAGGCACATTGACATGAGAACCACAGATAGTTCAGGTTCATATTCAATATGACGTGCTGCTCATCAAACTGAAGTGCTGCTCATCATGTATCCCACAGTTAATTGCAAAAACCTGGACATATGCTTATTGGCAATTCATTTATACAGAGCATTAAGTGTTTAGGGAGTAGAACATGCTGTAGAGCAAGCCATGCACAAGACCTGTGATGACAGACTAATGTTAAATCCCCAAACCAGAGAAAGCCATACATTCCCAACCATGAGATACAATGTGACACATGTAATTTGGACCATAGCATTAAAATGGGGGAGGGGGAGTACTTGATGATTTCCTCCTCAGGCTGAGACAGTCCGTCTCTTATAGCAGATGATCTGGAAACCAGTCAGTAACCAAGTGCCAGACTGAAGTGTAATATGGCCCCAAGCATGTCACAGCATTGAGGCATATGATGCACTGCGAGTAATCTCACAACATAATGCCTATGGTTGGCCTGATGTGAATGAAAGACTTTTTCTCACTGTCGCTGTTTCTTCCACAGCACATGCCTGTGTGTTCATGTGAAATGAGTCATTCATGCCTATGGTCCATGAAGCACTTGCAGCCCACTCACAGGCATGCGCTGCCAGGTCTCCCCGCCCCAGTATCAATACAAATATCACAATCTAAAACAAATCAAGAGCTGTTTTGTGTAGATGTTGCTCGACGACTGCTGAATTTGTGTAGTGGACTACTGAACTTGTTTTATGTTCTATACTCGTCCCCCTTTGGCTACAGCCACCCTATATTCCTCTCTGCCGTCTCCGTCTGTGTTTCTGTCTGTCAGTCAGCTCTCCTCCGTCTCGCTCTGGGAGGCCAACCTTTCAGCATTTCCAATGATGTGCCTCGGAAATCTGTTTCCAGGGCAACCAGGGTACCAAATACATTCCCAGCGGCTTCTTGCTGGTGTGTCCTTTGTTTACACTTTTCATATCTCTGGGAGGATTTAGTTTGTTCTAAACAGACAAAGGACGTGACCAAAAACAGCACACCCTGTAAAATACAGACAAGAAGTGACCCAGTGAATCTCATGTCATACATTCACAGTGTCAATCTGTCTTTTTGCTTCCAGCTGAATTGCACCCTTGAATAAACGTCATGATTGCACATTATTATGAATGCACGTTCCAACTCATTTTATTTTCACTGGAGCATATAGATGTACATTAGATGCTCATATTACCCTTGTCATTTCATGTGAACATGCATGTTTAAACCCCTGGACAACCCTCAAAACAGCCAAAGCCACTTGATCCATGATGCGCAGCTGCGCGCACTGGGAGTTTCTGAATCAAGCCGATCTCGTGAGAGTAAAGCTCTAGTATTTAAAATGTATACATCTTCTTATGTTACAGATATTGTAAATAAAGTTTGAATTAGTTTGAATAGATTGCCTTTCTCGTTTATTTGACTTATTGAAAATCGACTCACGTCCTCCACTTTTAAGCCTTGCGCTTGCGCGTAAAGGAACCGGGAGCTGTCCAAGTGCTGAAATGAAAAAAGGCGTTCCACTCCCATTCCTCAACAGAGGATGGTCCTCTACCTGCGAACGATGTCACTTCACAACTAATCACACAGGAACGGGCATTTAGATTTGAGCAGACGCCAAAGCAGAAAGCTCCAGTCGATGCGTTTTGGAGATTCACCCTCTCGACGTCTTACCACAAGCCTGATGCTTCTTCACACCTTCCTCTCAAGAAATCTGCTTCTGGGAATCAGAGTTTTATGAAACTAAACTATGATCTGTGGCTACATACTGGAATGTCTCCTGCGTTTTTGTATGATACAAGAACACCCAAACGCCCACGATTTGGTCAGGAAGAAAGCGGTATCCCTGTTTGGATTATGTGTTTGACCAATGTAAACATATGGAAGAAATAAAAAAGTGAGCCTATGAGAAAACCAAGAGGAATGAATCGCTCCTTTATAAAAATCTTGACAGCCTTATTTGCATGTTTCATGGAGACCAGCAACTTCAGGTAGGCGGATTTATTTACTAAATCTAGCTTTATTTAAATAGGTTATATCTATCTGATTCCACACTAACACAGATGATTTGCCCTTCCCAAAGTTTGAGATATTAGATTATTCATTCAACAATATGTTGGCTGAATGGAAATTAAATTAGAGCCAAGGTGAAATGGACAATGACTTTTTCTGTACAGCCTAAGTTAGTAAGCTATTTCTTTCGCTTTAATTTAGGTTAAATTTGACCAATCGACTCAAGTTACTGTTTTTTTTTCTTTTAGTATGTATACGTATTTTCATCTACCTATATATGAATTGTTTTGATAGTGAGTGTTTTGATAGTGAGTTCCATAAAGTCCCTAACGATAATTTATCATAATATTCCTAAAATATTCCTAGAGGGACTTGAAGTGTCTGTAGTACTCAATAATGAGTTGATATGTTTTTGTTTTTGTTTTGTTTTTTTATCTCTTGTAGTATCACTATAATATCCCTATAATGTTCCCATAGGGAATTACAGTTTTAATGTGATCTTTGTATAGCATCCTTGTAAAATGTATTTTGTCGATTTTCGTTAAGGGAGATACACATATACGATGTTGACACCGCAGCAAGATTCATCCATCTATGAATGTTTATGCGCTTTAACGCATAATCTAGTTTTCCTAAGCGTGCCTATCACTCCGAGCTGTGGGCTAGCGTATTTCATTGCTACTCACAGCACACTCACCATGACAAATAAGGTTTTACTCCTCTATTTGAACTGTGGGAAATGACTGATGACTGATCAAGTGATCTTCTCACCGTGTGTGTGTTTCAGGGTTGTGGATGCCAAGGAGCACGAATCCAGATCATCCTCTAACCTGTCTCCATCAGACTTTCTGGACTCACTCATGGGTCGAACATCTGGTTATGATGCACGAATAAGACCAAATTTTAAAGGTTTGTTTTTCATGATCTTTATCTATTGATAATCTTTAGACACTTCTTTAACGCCCCCCCACTCCCCCAACCACCACCACTACCACCCCCTTCTTTTTATCACCATCTGATGATGCATCTGAAGTAGCTTTTTGTTGGTATAGTGAAACTGTTCATATAGCGTATGATGTCCATCCCTCCTAAACACTATCATGGCAGCCGTCAATACTATGAAATTAATTGTCTATTACCAAAATATTGCCTGGAGTCGCTGCAGGCTTTTAATAGGAGTAGTCAATCAATGCTGTTGACAGTAACATGATCATCCCAGCAGGAATTTATAGGACCATGGAATTCAACTTGTGTAAACAGTCTAGACTCACATCATAGTTTATGATTCCTCAACATAACATCCCATGTTTTTTTGTTTTTTGGGGGGGTTTTTTTCATTTGGTATGTCAAATAGAATCCATAGGCCCATTAAATATCAATTTCGAAACAGGAAAAAAGGCTTAGAAATATCACAATGAACACAATGAAAGGTTGCAGATTAGCACCTGCAGCAGTCAGGGATGCCACCATGACAGGCCAAATGATGGATGGTGCCCCCCTGGCTAGGCTGCAGGCTACTGACTTCCTCTGTTGTTGTGTTGTGATGCTGGGGAGAGACACAGCATCTGTCACTAGCATGGAGCTGAGTGAGGAGGGGGAGCCCACAGGGGCCCGGAGCGGGCCTGGCCCAGGCTCAGGCCCGCTCCGGGCCCCGGCTGGGTCAGGTGGGCTGGGATTCTGCTGGAGATGTGCTTGGGCTCGGGAAGTAGGATTGGCGAAGCAGATAGACACTAGCACAGAGATTGATCAGCAGGATTCAGCCTCAACCCAGAAACACACTGCCCAGATCTATCCATCCCATCTGGGAGAATGGGAAAATGTTGACAAGATTGCAGAAATGGACTTAAGATGAGAGGAGAACAGTCTGTTTAACGCCGGCTGGCATTTTCAGAGGAGAGATGAAACGGCAACAACTGTTTCTAGCCACCAAAGAGGATGGGCACTCATGGATTACAAAAAAGTCTCCAGCACAAAACATGATTTGAGCGTTGCTGGTTTAATTTGTATTCTCCTCTCTCTCTCTTTCTCGAACGCACACACACACACACATGCACGCACTCACACCTTAATGCTCCCACCACAATGTAAACAGATGATTTTGGTTGAGAACCTGCTAGTCATACTTTGAAGAGAGTGTTGAACTGTATTACTGAAGGCTGACCTAGATTTGCTTGCTGAGTTTGTTGTGAGGAGAAACTGCTTTATTTTTCTGCTACCGCTGTTAAATGTAGCTGCCTGACGACAAACTGAGGCAAATATTAATACCAAGTTCCATGCAATATTGATGAGGAAAGCGCAGGGGAAGGGCACTGCGCTTACAACTTCACTTAACAGATAGAGAAAAAGATTTGCTGTGACTTTAAATGGTATAAACTGCCAAGCCTTGCAAAG
Organism: Centroberyx affinis; assembly: GCF_046629955.1. Taxonomy (NCBI): domain Eukaryota; kingdom Metazoa; phylum Chordata; class Actinopteri; order Beryciformes; family Berycidae; genus Centroberyx; species Centroberyx affinis. The sequence goes on from NW_027281368.1 coordinate 101,712, forward strand.
AGATTCCAGTTCAGAGGACTCAGTGGAGTAAAAATGACACTACTCACTACAGTATGCATAACACTTTTTACTCAAGGCAGTCTTGGATTGAAGGTATTCTGATTTGATATTGGTACAATTAATTTACCAGCATCATTTGTGTGTGTGTGTGTGCATGCATTTGTATGTTTGTGGGTACTTGTTTGTGAAAGTGTGTGCTCATTTGTCTTAAGAAGACAGAGAGGATGGAGAAAAAAACGTCAGATGAAGTTTTGAAATGACAATGATTTTTACAATTACCCCAGTTGAAGCGCTCATTATAACATCAAGCTGACACAGTATGATATCATTACCCTTTATTATATTTTGGCTGGGTTTAATTGTATTTTAACTATATCCTGCAAAAATTAGGAACACTCAGTTCAGTCTCCACCAAAGCCAAAGCCGAGGGTCCTATCATGTTTTATGTGATCTTTTACATCTGGTGAGACACAGCATGAGACGTGTGATCATCCATTCATGGAGCCTTCGTGAAAAAAATCTTCATGCTTGTGGGTATTGATGTATGTTGATGTATGCAGTGAAACAGCAGCTTGTAACCAACACACACTCGTTTCCTGATGAAACACCTTTCCAAACCCAACCCCTCCTGATGATATGGGATAAAGGCTTTTCTCCTGTCATGTCATTGTCATTCCATTTCACAGGTCCCCCTGTAAACGTTACATGCAATATTTTTATCAACAGTTTCGGCTCTGTCACAGAGACAACTATGGTGAGTGCTTTGGCATTTTGATTGATTTCTGCCCTGTACGATGTGTCAATGTGTTATCTATCCCTCAACCTGCAGGTCCACCAGTTAATGTTACCTGCAACATATTTATCAACAGCTTTGGTTCTATAGCAGAAACTACAATGGTGAGTTGAGTATTGTGCTTGGCCATGTCCGACAGCCTTGATCTTCTGCCCTGGAGTTAAGACTGATTCATCCAGTTTATTTATCCAACATAATCAATTTTTGTTTTATTACTGTTTACTTATTCACAAAATGACTTCATTTTTACCATCCAAGAGTCTATTGGCGGGTCCATGAGGCACCCAACAGACATAGCATTATAAATGAGAAAGATGCTTCTCCTTCTACCCAAATAAGTATTGGATTTCTGCACCCATGACGCCCCCTTGTACATGTGTTAAATTAGCCCACGTTTAATAATAACACAACGAATGCCAACTAATAATTCACTTAAAGTGCAGCCAATATTTGTGGGTGGGGGACTTAGGGCTTAAGATTCAAACAGATTGATCAATGTGATATCTGAAGACACCCAACTGCCCAAGGGGTAAACAATATGAAACCTGGGACACTTCACTGCAGCTCATTCACAAGCTGTGATCAAAGAATTCATGAGTGATCAAAAATACTTGGATCATGATAGGAGGATGCTAATTTGCACAGGAACTGGATTTCATGAGATTGCAAGGGAACTACAAATCTTTTAGATAAACACAGATGCAAACATTTGGAACCGCCAATATACTGATAAAATATCAAACAACATAAAGGCATCTCATCATCATGAAATGTCAATTACTCTGAGCAATTGAGCTTTGTGAAACATGTGTAATTTAATACTAACCGCATTGCCAGAATCCAATGGATTTTCTTTGCCAAGCATTGCTTACTATAAACATCATCTAGCTACCATAATGGTACTTATATATAATCATGATTAATGAGGAAAGTTGTAATAAGTTCAGCATATCCCAAAAGCAAACTGCATCAGTATATCAAATTGCTCCTGTCCATAAATGTAATTAATTTATGCTTATATGGGCATTTAGGTATTGCTGGTTAATATAGAAATTTCCAGATGTGCATTGGAATTCATATACCGCTCATCATTCATGTTATTTGTCATATGCTATTATTTATCTTACAGAACTGTTTCTGAAAAAGTAGCCTTCTATGTTTGTAACTGTGTGAATGTGACAATTTATAATTAAAGTTATAATGATGTAACAGGAAAAGCAACATGTGAACAATAAGTCTGTGACTTCACCAGATGTGGTGTAGACATTTTATGTTAATGTTATGTATTAGAATAATAATTCACAAGGTAGGTTTACCAATGCAAATCTCTGTGGCATTTCAAAGAGAGAAGGATATATAAGAATAAGAATAAAACCAATGGCTAATGTTTCATCTATAGCATGTTTTCTCATACCCAAAGCACCACAAGTATGTAAAGCTGCTTGTCATCTCTGCAGGATTACAGAGTGAACATCTTCCTGCGGCAGAAGTGGAACGACCCCCGGCTGGCATACAGCAAATACCCAGATTCCTCCCTTGACTTGGATCCATCCATGTTGGACTCCATCTGGAAGCCTGACCTCTTCTTTGCCAATGAAAAGGGTGCCAACTTCCATGATGTAACCACAGACAACAAGCTCCTGAGGATTTTCAAGGATGGGACTGTCCTCTACAGTATCAGGTGAGGTGCTGGACACATTGAATTATAAGCAACAGAATTAAAGATTCAGCAGAATTAAACATAAGGGTGTATTTCTATGTTAAGCCTTTGGCATTAAAGTGGTTATGGTATGAATTTGTGCTCTTGAACCATACAAGGTGAAAAATGATACTTTAGTTAACCCCAAAGATCTCATTCATCACTCACTGTAGTTTTACCCCAGGACATGTTCACTTATTGCTTTTTCATTTCTTCTCAAAGATCAAAGACTGTATATCTATAGGATACATGCTTTAAGTGGATTTATCTCAATATGACATCCTCATTTAATATCGCTGAAACAGTTCCCGCATACAATAGAGATTTAATAAAAGAGCACTGACCGCAAGAGAGCAAGTTAATCTCAAGGGTATTGTAGAGAATCCACATTTGAACAGAAGGTAAGATGAAAACATGAGTCCATTTTCCTGGTGGTTTCTGCATAGTCAGTAGTTTTGGCTCAGATTCCATAGGATCAGTAAGAAAGACTCACACACCTGCAGCCCATTCACAGTGGATGACACCTTATAGGCCCCTCTGGCAAAACCAGCCCAACGTTTGAGCAAAAACCTGTACAACAAGATATGAAAATATCTTTCATTTCATTTCAATATAACTTCAGTCACACATGGCATTCAATTTTGTTTTTTTCTGTGATGATGCGATATAAAGCAGATCAATTTAGAGTCCATTTAGAGAGCAGTTCGGGGCTGAGCGGTGCCCAGGTGTGAACGCAGACACTGGGTCGGCGGGGAGAGATGAAAGGCGGTTAGCCACTCTCTCCATTCATGAGAGAAATGACAGAGGGAGCAGAAGGGAGCAGACCGCAGACCACAATGCATCTCAGAGACAATAAGTTGCAGTAATGAAAGTGTGATAGGAACCTGCTGAAGGGAATCCTATATGCTGTGTCAGAGGCTCTCTCAGAGGAGAAGGGAGAAGCAGAAAGAGCGCTCAGTCAGGGAGAGAAGAATACACCACACGAAGATGATTGAAAATGTACCAATCGTTCCGTTTAATTTGTCATTTGCTTCATTTTTCAAGCAAATTATTTAAAGTTGATGCGTTGAATCCAACATTTTCAACGTTCAACAAGAATGATTTTGTGATTTCAGACGCAAAGAACACATACTATACTCAACGGTGCAGTCTGTTCATCATATCTTATGTCTTTGCCTCATGCCACAGGTTGACTCTCATTCTGTCCTGTCCAATGGATCTAAAGAACTTTCCGATGGATGTCCAAACTTGCACCATGCAGCTGGAAAGTTGTGAGCAATACTTTCTTTGTCCCACACATCTGCTTTTCTTGCCACACATTCCCCAGTTAGTATCTATGGTTAATTTCTCCTTTGCTGTCTTTAGTTGGCTACACCATGAATGACTTGATCTTTGAGTGGCTGGAGAACGGTGCTGTGCAGGTGTCGGACGGGCTCACACTGCCTCAGTTCATTATGAGGGATGAGAAGGAACTGGGCAACTGTACCAAACACTACAACACTGGTTAGAGAACACGCGCATCTGTGTGCATTTTTAACTTCATACAATTAACATTTCCCTTGGTGCGGTAGCTGAATTGCATTTGTGTTTGTTGTTGTTGAACAGGTAGATTCACTTGTATTGAGGTGAAATTCCATCTGGAGCGCCAGATGGGATACTACCTGATCCAGATGTACATCCCTTCGCTCCTGATTGTCATCCTCTCATGGGTGTCTTTCTGGATCAATATGGATGCTGCGCCCGCCAGAGTGGCACTGGGCATCACCACTGTGCTTACCATGACAACACAGAGCTCTGGCTCCAGAGCTTCCCTTCCAAAGGTAAACCTAATTTCTTCATCCCAACGGCACGAGTCGTTAATTAGATAGTGGGGCTATTAGACTGTGCTCACATCAAACATTCCTGTTTCTCTCACTCAAAAGTCAAAAGTCACGCATAATAGTGTCTATCATACTGATGGAGGGGAACACATTGTAAATAGGCATTTATAAAGGCATGCTCCAATGATTGGGTGTACCTGTAAGGAATCGGTTGTCAATCCATACATTTGAGGGTTTAATAATAATAATCATGAGAAGAGGAAGAAGAGTTACAAAGGCAATGCCAAAAACAAACAGGAGGATAATGCTAAAGCTAAGGGCTAAGTCTATAAAACGCATGTTTGAAATGTAGCTATGGGTCAGACCTAACTGTACTTTAAAAGAAAAAATGAAATATTAAGATTCTACTAATTATACAGTAGGTAGCCAGTGCATTGGAGCTAAAGCTGGGGCTATGTGGCCCTCTCTAATTGTTTGGTTAAAACCCGGGCAGCAGAAGACAGATTTATGACCCAGGCAAATATAAAAGGTAGAGAAGCAATCTAAAGAAGAGGAAATACAAACATGGTTCGAGTCCAGCCCCGTGCCTTCCCCTATCTCTCTCCCTATCTTTCCTGTCTCTCTCCACTGTTGAACTATCAAATAAAGTATGAAATGCCAAAAGAATTATGTTTAAAAAGTACTGTATAAAATCCATACTGCATACTGTATGAACTGTTAGTTGATGGTGTCAGTTTGGACTATCTAATAATGGAAAACTGTCTTGCTCTTATGTGAAAGCCACTGATATAACCAATGGATAAAAACATGTTATGTTGGAGATGCTTCTCTGCTGATAAAAGCATAACTGGACAGCCCTTCAGCCAGATGTTTACCTTATTTGTGCAAATCACAACATCCAACATTTGAGATGCCTCTAATTAATGCATGTATACATTTTCAGCAGCAGTTGGTACACTGCGGTAGCTTATTTTCAATCAGGCTAAATTGGCATGCACACTTGTGAGGGGTACTACAGGCACTGTGAGTCAGCTCTTGAAGATCAATCACTCTCCCACACATCGGTCTGCACATGACCACAGAAGGGCTTGGCCACGTCAAAGAGTCCCACATGAAAGACACGTATACTGATAAATATTTAAAGGGAGGCCTTTGAGAGCTTCTGCTCATGAAAACAAAAGCTCAATATGCCTTAAGTGCCCTCAAAAAGCTGAGTTGTTTTCTCCCCATGCAAATCAGCTGTCATGGGGAACGTTAGAGATGAGGTCACTCTATGATGAGTGGGAAAGCATCTTCAGGCTCCTTTCAACTTCATCTTCACTTTCTCAGTGGAGATAGATGAAAAGCAATGTTAAAGGTACAAATTGATAGCTACAGTTCTCTTTCTATTACCTTAGTAATTAAGGCAGCAATTATTTCCCACTGTGCTTTATAGCCATGCAATCACTGACATTACTGGCAGCTCTGATACACTTGTTAGCAAACATCACCCCTAATTATAGTCATTTAGAAGTCCCAGCAAGCTGACTTACATAAAAAGCACACTGCAGGGACATAAAAAAACCTGTAACTGACAATTTATCTGCTTTTCAACAGATATTTTTTGCTTGTACGTATTGTCAGCTGTGTCAGTTTAACAATTCCATTCTGATTAGCTTTTCCACTGTTAGTAAACTCAGTGTTATAGCCCCAAAACAGATTACTAGAAATGAAAGCAATTATAAGATTAAAATGATTAACCAATATTTCAGTGAGTCAAAGCATAAAATCCATACTGAACTGTTAGTTTATGCTGTCACATTGGAGTATCTAACAAAGGAAATCTGTTTTCTCTTGTTTTCAGGTCTCATATGTGAAAGCCATTGATATCTGGATGGCCGTATGCCTGCTCTTTGTATTTGCTGCGTTGCTAGAATATGCTGGGGTTAATTTTGTCTCCAGGCAACAGAAGGAGTTCCTTCGCTTGAGGCGAAGACAGAGGAGGAATCATAAGGTAAGCCTTCCAAGTCTCGACAAGGTCGCTGCTTAGTTACCAAACTTTTTTGAATAGGAACTTAAAGTAGTGTGACATGATTAGTTTTTGGCTGAATTAAGATTTAGCCCCTAAAGTAGTCGTACTGAGTAGTTTATCATTTTAGTGGGAAATGTGTCGGGTCATCTTGGGCCATGCTAATTTAAGAGTGGTTGTAATAACTGGAAGACATTCAGCTGTGTTTGCTATGCTACGTAATATTGGGCCTGTGGCCATTCACAGGTAAAGCATAACACCTGAGTCACAGTCTTACAAAACAACAAGTGAGCACTATGTGCACATGTGCGTGTGTGTTTTTTTCAGGATGACGACATGCGGGAAGGCCGTTTTAATTTCTCTGGCTATAGCATGAGTCAGTGTCTGCCGATGAAGGACGGCTCGGCTGTTAAGAACGCCGCCCCAGCTCCGAACCCTCAACCACCAGCCCCAAAAGACATAGACACCATGAGGAAGAAGTTTGTGGACAGAGCCAAGAGGATAGACACAATCTCCAGGGCAGCCTTTCCTCTGGCCTTCCTCATCTTCAACATCTTCTACTGGATTACCTACAAGATCATCAGGCATGAGGACATCCACAAAGAGTAACAGCTCCCATAGGTTTAACCACTAGAAATAACATCCTCTATCTTTCTAATTTCTCAGATTGAGAAATGATTGGAAAGCAGAGTGAGATGATGTTGTGAGACTGTGCATTGAGAGGCACCATGGTGACGATGGTGGTGCTCTTTCAGGGATAATGTATAATGTTCATGCATCACAGAGTAATGTTTGTTCTGATTATCAATGAACAGCTCGTGAGACACAGATGCTTTTTTGTTGTTGTACTGCTGCATAATATTTCCTGATGATTCTGGAAAAAGGTTTTAACTCAAGGCACAGTAATATGCTGGAGAAGATGGACCAAATTTTCTGAAACATCACTGCCTTGGCGTCTGTACAACCAAGGAATAGAAACACATTCCATGGATTTGTAAATGTATGGTAGAGTAGTCAGACCCTTACTTAAAGACTTTTTGTGGTTGCAAGAAAAGGGTATTTCATATCAAGGATGTTTAGAACTGTTTTATATTGTACTATTGTCATGCACTTCCTCACTGTTTATACAAAACAAAGCAGCAAGATTCTAAAATGTAAAGGCAGCAAGCACATATACATGTATCCTCCATACATTAGGCAGCAGCACATATCTCAGGCATAAGCATGAACCAAGCAGATGAAAATCTGGCATTGGCAATTGGAAAATGCATTTTTATGAACAACCCGAGGCCTTAGATATCATAGATTTGGTGAGATAAAGTGCTATGCTTCCCTATTTTTTCAAGCATCTCCTCCTGTTTAGTGGTCTGTCAGAAATGAATGCACCGGTTCTCTTTGGCTTTTCTACCCAGGGTGTGATATCTAAAGGTAGTTTGTTGTTTTCTTTTTCTGTCAATGTATTATAAATCATATTCATGCACAATTGATGTCACCTAAAATCAACTTTAATGGTCTGTTCACTTGTTTTAAAAGTCTACAATTTTAAATTTCTGTTTTCATTATGAAAATAATTTCTCAAATGCATTGGCATATATTCCATAGGCTTTATATATTCTAATAATGGCCAATATTGAGCCAGTGTATAGGTAAGCCTACATGCAAACTATGAACATGCACTCTGGTGATATATCATTATTCAATGTTATCATATGCCCATATCCCATATGAATTTGTTTATATTACAGATAAATATTCCAGGTATCTTAGGTATGGTTTTAGAGTTGGAGAGTATGTTTTTTGTAGATTTAGTCTAATGAAATATTTATTGTAATGGGGGAAAGGTTATGTTTATAAAAAAAATTGCTTTCTGTATACTTCTTCAACCTCCGCTGTGGACTGTTTAATGCATTCCTTCACTTGCCGTGTTCTTGCTGGATGGTGACAGATGTTTGTGAATTGATGCAACAGTGAAGGAGAGATTTGCATAACACTCATGGTATAGAGCAGCTATTGGTCCTTGCACTCCTGATATACTGTGGTGAAGAACTCTTTTCTTGAATGCTATTCCTGAAAAAGGTTATTTACTCTACTGTACATCAATAAAATTGAGTGTGCACCACATTTATTTTATTTTCCCTTTTCCTGTCATGTATAAGGTAAAGAACAATTCAACTGTTCATTACTGGCATCATTTTATATTTACATGCCATTGTTGATGCAGATTTCAGAGATACATTTATAGACCTAGTTCTCTCCTTATATAAATATACAGAACATGAAGAGAGGGCCTCCATTCCTGAATGATAACAAGAAATGAAACAAGGTATGAACACATGAAAATGCTTTTTGCATCTGGTTGCAGATCAGATCAAAGGAGAGGAAACAACAACACATTCTATTCTCCTCACCTGGCCAATAAGTCAGGGTGACGACACATGCCTTGGATCGCTAGGTGGCCCGGAGTGACACAGATATGATCTGACAGTGGGTTTCCATTAATGCGGGATAATGGACTTCACACTGCGGTGTAGGGACGCCATCAGGTAGGGCTCACCTGCCTAGACACAAACTGAATAGGAAATGCCAGGGTGGCTTCACAGAAAAGAGAGGACAATTCTATTAGGCATACACACAAAGCCACTTCTTAAACTGTCCCCCTTGTTGTAATTGCATGTGAGCTCAGCCAGAAGCCATGAACAACCCGTCATTACTGACAGGAAGAGGCAAACATCATGTCATCCTCTGAGACACTGCAATAACTGGAAAGAGGCAGGAGAGGCCACAGCTATTTGGAACTTGATATTCAGATTGATAACCTGTAATGGACTTCATCCTCCTAATAATGCAATTCAATACAATACTGTGGGGTAATTACTGACATCAATTCAACCCATCAACCCTCATATTTATTTGTTTAGAGATGAATACATGGCTTGTGGTAAGTTATTGGGGACACCGCATGAATCATCCAACTGCTGCTTAAGGCTCAAAACACCGGGATTATAAACTAATCAATAATACTAATCCTCAAAAGGGAAATACCATCCATTTCACTGACACAGCTTTATATTACGGCCCATTATTATTTCTGTATGAATATGCAAGGACGCAATCTCCTTTGGAGCATCCAATCAAGCTTAGAATGACAGCTTATGAAAAGAAAATTATTTCCAGCACATTGTGTAAAAATAGACTGTGTCTTAATTGTCTTTAAGAGGGAAACAACTTCCCATCATTCATTAAGGTTCAGGAGGCAGCTCTGTGAGGTCTGAGAGAAGTAAGAAATGAGGGTTACCATAGCAACTGTACAGAAATTGAAAAGGCCAGCATGTGAGAAAAGTGGGGAATTGATATTGTTAAGAAAACTGGTAAATGATTTGCCTGAAATTACATCTCTCATACATCTGAATATGAATATTCCAAGTAAATGAAAACCGCAACAATTAAAAAGGTGATTTTGAAACCAGAAGCACATGATATAGTGATATTTTCATAAAGTTTATGCACAGGATTATTCACCCAAGCCCATGACATTCACTACTACCTTCAGTCAAACTACTAAACAGGCACTATACACCCACTGTATGGGCTATTTGCCTTACAGATGCTGACCAAAAGTCAAAAGTAGTACATGGGAGTCCAACTAAACAGATATTGCTGGTTGGTGTGCAATCATGTGTGGGCTGGCAGTATTGATCTCTACTCTTTTCTCATGGCTCAAGGTAGCCTTGTCTATAATCAATGAGAAACAAGTGTCTGTGAATGTTTCAACTCACACAGAGGCTTGTTTGCCCCATGATTTAGAAGCCTTTAGAGTCAACTTTAAAATTTAGCGTCACTCTAAAATGTATGAACCTCCCTGGGTTTTCAGAGTTGAACAACTCATATATACACCATTTATACTCCACACATGGTGTGTTAAATTACAACATTTATTAAAACTAGCAGGGCATGTTAAGAGCCTCACTCCTCTTGTGTTTACAATGTTTACGTAGTCTCATGCCTGAGGATTGATGCAAACGTTGTGGTATGTGATAAGCAAAAGGCATAACTCTGACCAATAGTCAGATAATAATCACAATTGTTATTTGATACCTCCAATTATGGGATTATAGTAACAGTTTGCTGAGATTTCTATATTCAATTTTCAGAACCACAGTGTTGCCTCACATGGGAGTTTTCTGCATGTGGTAGGATGATGGTTGATGTGGGTTGCATACTGTACACTAAGTCTACAACACTGGAGTAATAATCAATAGCTTCCCAGTATGTTTGGTTGACCTACTGAGTTCCAGAGTCAAGAGGAGAGGAAACCCTCTGACCCTGGTCAATAACTGTTGTGTGCAGTCAAACACCAGACCACTGCCCTCGTCACTCAGCATCAATATAAACATGGGTTCAGCAACACCATTCATCACTATGTAAGCCTCAACATAATATTGCTTCTGGACACAACATTTAGTCCATGCACTGAGAACTACACCATTCAAACACAATCGCATATTGATGTGTGGAGTAAGAGAAAGGATTCAAATCAAATATGATGAAGTGACAGTAGAGTGCTATAAGTATTCTGGAAGGTGTCAACACAAAAAAGGAAAAGGTCTGAAAAGGCTGCCAATTTGCCTACGAGTCATAATTATAGCCTTTAAATGGAGTATATATTTTGTTCTCTTTATGTCTGGGATGCCTCATACAGCAACAGTGGATGATGACATCATTCATCTACCAGCACTTCATTGCTCATTAAGGTGAGGAGGCTTCAGTGGACAGTAGGAACCCTGCAGCCATCCAGCTCAAACTTAATAGAAGTCAACATACAATAATGGGATGACAAAACATATATTTTACTCAGGGTGGCAGTCAGGGCTTTAAGGGAACACCAATACAATTGAATTTTCATTTTCACGTGTGATCTGTTTGCCCCAGGACAGTTTTCTGCTTTTATTATTTACTATACAAGATTTACCATTTTCGTTCATAGCCAGAAATTACAGCAGTGTTTGTTTTGCAGCCCAACTGTAATGTCACACAAGTGTTACGTTCCTTAATTGAATCACACAAAAAAGGTGGGTATGGTTGTAGAGGGTGGTTTTCTAGTGATGAGGATATTTTTTTTTTTTGTTCTGAACTTTAGCTGTGAAATAACTCATATTGGTGTGAAAACAGCAGAAAAGCAGCCAATTAGACAACAAGTCAGCCTCTTAAAATTTAAAGAGCCAAAAAGGTGTTGATTTGTGCGATCCAGTTTGAGATTACTAGTCTGAATGTAAAAGCAAAAGCTGATATCTAGAGCTGCAAGCAGGAGATTTATTTGCATTCCAACACAACAAAAATAGATTTCAGTATTTCCATGACATTTAATGAATCCACAGCAATACACGCAACATTACTCTAATAACAGAACATTTTGGGAATCCCCCTGGACAATAAAAACATCTAAAGCAATTATGTTTCAGGTGTGTTTCGTAGAGTCTTGTGACAGTAAGTCCACTGGAACCCATTACCTGTCTAAATCAATGAAGCACACACACCAAAGGTGCGAAAGAGAGGGAAAATTTCTCTCTCCTCAGACTCAGTGCTACAAACAGATGGAGACAGAGCAGCTCCTGGATCTCTGACAAACAAAATGCACATCCCCATTCTCCAGTCCCCACTGGCCAGCTGCATGAAGCAGGGGCCAGAAAGCCGGAAAAAAAACACCTCACCATCCATTTTAACAAACACTCTTGGTCAAGCCGCCACAGACCTCATGCATCCAGACTAGCTCCTCTTTTAGTGATGGTTTGATGTTCACTTGGAGGAGTGGCACTTTAAATAACAGTGCTGACAGCATGTTCAGCGTCATAAGAGAAACAGCATCCAAGAGGTTTTCTTTTTCCTTTTCATTATTTCACAGGAAAATAACTGAGCCATGTGGGGAAAGTGCCACTAAAAGCTTTCACAGTTAAATAGAGCCACAGAGCAGCAGTATAACTTGCCTTACCATCCTCTTTTGTCTTTATTCTGAACACACAACAGTTCTCACTTCAGGATGAAAGTAGCAGTCTTCTCCCACTGGATAGCACACAGCAGCAGCAGCAGCAGACATTAAAGAGCGTTTCTAAACACTGGGGGTCTGAAGGGACCTGAGTGGAGACAAGTATCACAGACAGATTAAGGCTGTGAAACCCAGGAGGTGGTCGAAAGGATATGGGTTAAGGCGCTACACACCAACAGACATGGGATATAAACCCCAAGAGGCTGTCTGAGAGGACAGACACACAAACACTTTAGCAGAGGATCTAGCCGAGCCTACACTGGGGGTATGCTTTCAGTACAGGCGAAGTGTGCACAGCATACATGATGGACTGTGTCATTTCAGTCACAACACTTGACATAATACATTAATAATAAAAGAGTCTTTCAGTTCCATCAATACAAACATTGCTTGTCAAAGAGACATCCTTGGAACTTAGGATTTCCTTTCATTTAGACTTAGTAGAAGGATTTTCAACAAAAACCAAACCCACAGTGTATTAGCTGGTATTCATTTATCAACATATGGATAATATTTTCTAGACAACCTAATGAATTCCTTTTGTAATCAAACTGTCATCACATAAACACAACAAAGTAATGCATATTAGGTTTTGACAAATATCATTTTTTAAAGGTCAACAGCAATATTTTTTTAGACGGACCCTAATGGATAAATGATATGCAAATACAGTCATAAGTCTGGATCAAGTTCGCCAATGTTTAAAGCCATTGCTATGGTTTTACAATAACATAAAGGTTTCCTCTGGAATTGAATCAGAATAGACAGAGTTCTACTGGAGCAAACCAGAGCTGAACAAGGTTCTCTGCGTCTCTAGGAGAGCTGCCGTGTCCCCCTCAAGCTGGACTTTGGACAGGCTTTGGCTCAGCCTGCGATACCACCTCACATCCACCAGGGGGCTCAACCTCATCCTACTCCTCTCCAAGTCCCTCTGCCACTCCTCTCTACACCACTGGAGCCCCTCTACAGAACCTGGCTCTGGGGTCTCCTGTTGTCTCACTCCAGTGCTGCTCCTCCTCTCCCCATCCACCTTCTCTCCACAGAGCAGCGATGACAATCCCTCTTTGAGTGACAGCACCTCTTTCTCCAAGGTCCGAGAAAATGTCTGAGCTGCACCCCGTCTCCCTGTCTCTCTGAGGGCCTGGATGGAGCAGGAAGCAGGAAGGTAATCCAACAAAGAGTCCAGGAACTGGAGCGTCTGTAATTGGCTGCAAGGGAACAATAGTTCCAGTATGTAAATGTTCTTACTTAAAGTATGCGGTATTAAATGAAAATATCACTGTTGCTAAGTTGTTTTTTTCATCTCTTATCATTTGTCCGCTACTTCACACCCACCTCGCCTGTTGTTGAATGCATGCAGTGTGTTTGTGAAATTTGTAATTCCAAGTCATGTAACGTTCCGCTTGCCAGAGGATCCTATTCACTTTGATATTCCATCAAATATCTCACTGACACGCATCCTTGTCAACTTCAAAGCCTTGTCAACCTCAAACCATCAATATAAACTGAGCAGCGCCCACTTCCATTTGCAGAACTATGAATGTGATTACTAGTAGCAAGTCCCCAGTAGTGTTTGAATCAATGCACAGAGCAGCAGCAATACAGTTTGCAATGGAATGGAAAACCTCTCAATTGGTTAACTCATCCTTGGCTTTTCTAACTTAACTTCTAAATTAGCATCATATTACCTTTCTAATAATGCCAATTAAAGGGATTTTTCCATAAAAAGCCATACAATTGGCATTCAGACTATATAAAAAAAAAGGTGTGATGAGGAAAATGAGCCAAAAGATTAAAAAAAACAGATCCCTTTCTAGTTCATTTTGACATAGTTCTCCATCAAACAGTAATGATCAAAACTCAATTTGATCCAAAACATCAACACTAGTACTAGTACACTCAAGTACAACTCTAACATCAATAAAACAGCAACCTTGCCTTGTATCTGTAAATAAAAACAAAATACCTGGAGTGGACAGACAGTTCCCCCTGGAAAGGGGTTGTCTGATGCCAGTGAAGCAGCATGGGAGCAGATGATCCTGAAGAGTTGAACAGTAGATACTGAGGGCTGACCTCTATCCTCTCACACCCCACTGTTCTCTGGATCCAGCCATCTACATCCCCTAAGCTGTAATCAGGAGAGTCTATGTGGAAGACCCAGCGATCCAGCACTGCCAACAGACTCAGCAAATCCTCTCTGACCTCATCTGGCCACAAAGAGAAGACAAAAGTTGTAGATATAACATCCATGCGTCAGCATAGCTCAGCTGCTGATGGTTGATTAAAAAAAAATGAAAAACTCAGGTCTAGGAGTCTTAGTGATTTTAAGTACACCCACTTTACCTGTTTTGAGTTTAGAGTTGTTCAACAGTTGGGTGTGGTTGTTGCTCTGGATGTCTACAGGAACAGGACCACAATGGAGGACCACCGGTGTTGAGTTGTTCACAAGGGCAGAAGACTCCTGTCTCTGGATGTAATGGAGCATGACAGGGCACTTGACACAGCCAGAGTTCAACAGAGGTGTCAGCCTGGTCACTGCAGTCACTGCCAGTCTGCATGTGTTGACATCATCGGGTCTACCGGCATTGTGCCGCTTGCTTCTTTTGGCCGCAGGCTCTGGGAGCGCGGAGGGAGAGGAGGGGGACGAGGGGCCAGGCGTGGGGAGCCAGAACACTTGGCTCTGGGTCTGGATGACTGCAGGCGTTGATCTCTGGCCCGTCTCTGTCAGGATGGATAAACTCACACTGTCCACTGGTCTGGAACAAAAATAAAACACATCACTAACAATCACATATCACATGGACAGTAGGCGATCACATTGGGAATCAATTACAAAGAGATGGAGAGAGTGAATATGAATGAATGGGTGAGTGTGTGAGTGAATGAGTGATTGTGTGAAATGATTAACAGAGATATCCCCAGGTGGTAAATTACATCAGCTCTGCCAGTGCTACAATAAAAACCCACAGCAATACAGAGGCCCTTGAGGCAATTCTGCCAGAAGGAGCTTTCCTCCATATGTGCCCAAATTGAAACCAGAACAGGTGGATGGAGTAACGAGGAATCTGATTGCTTCTCGTTCCCACAAAAAGAGCTTGGAGGGTTATTTCAAAACGTGTTGCCATGGTGACCACCTAGCCACCAAGCGGCTGCTGTGGTGAAATTCATATAAGTCGGGAGAAATCAAAGAAGACAGAAGAGAGACTGACATTCTTATTCACTTAACGCTATTGAAACGGAGAAGGGAACATTATTTAATGGCCCCAACGGCATCACACTTGTGAGAGTACTCTAGTCTTTGACAGAGTTAGAAGTTACATTTGTTTACAACACTGCCTCATCCATGTAGTCATGAGAAACAACTCTCAGGAGTTACTCAGAGATAAACTGCTAGGGAGGGGATTTTACCTTACAGTTGTGATTCACTCTACAGGATCTGGGGGCTAATATCCTAACCGTGGCTCTATTATGTTTCAGTAGTTAAAAATCTAATCAGGCAGCAATGGTAGGAGCTGACAGCTGGAAAGTAGCTCTCACTGGGAACCAACGCTTGACTGGACATCATTAATACATGGAGTAGTAGCATATTAACATTGCTTGTATCATTACCATACACACATGGCTCCACTTGACCAGATGAAGATAGCAACTCATTATGCCTGGCATGATATCAAGTGAGTGAGCATTTTCAAAAATCATTACTGACAAGTGTTAAGATGATGTGATGTTCAATGGGCCGGATTTGGTAAAGCTGATGCCTCAGATGCAGCATTCCATAAGGCTCACAAACTGTTTACTTTACACAGTAAAATATACAATCCACTTAAATAAAAATCACATTTACATAGAGCTGTCAGTAGTTAGCATCACGCCCACAACCAATCGGTCCTCAATGATGCGATGCCACAGCTTGTCAACTTGAGGTGAACACACTGCTGGCATGTCTTGCATCTTGTCATCCAAGGCCTCATCCTTTGACTCATCATCCCCGTCCCACAGAGCAATAAGGCCTTCCTGTACAGAAAGTGCAAAGACTATAATCAACAATGACAGTGTGACAGCATTGACAGCAATGGCAGTTATGTCAGTCATTTCCATTTGAACTGCCACCCATGAGGTACACCAATAGTGGAGTTTTTTTTTATGCAATTAAAAAATAGTGCGTTATAGAGATAATTTCTGTCAAAATATAATTGTATCTACATTTTACAGTATCTGCATTCTGTCAAAATTGCAACATTGACATCATATCATATTGCAAGGTCTACCAATACTCAGTCAGGACTATGAGAAAGGTAAAGGTTCCAGGTTAATAACATTACTATTATACTATTATAACACAACAATTACAGTGGGTTAGCAAGCTGGCTAACGAGGCCTATTAGGGGAAGGGTTGCTGGTTTGATTCCCAGTTCTGACGTGTCCAAAGCTACCGAAATGCTTCTGAACAACGACACCTGTAAGTACCAACCTGCTCTAGCACAGATACACTAAGTAAATACTGTAATACAACACAACAGGCAATGGTTTGCAGTACATTGTTGTAGCTGTACATCTCATAATGCATAAATATACATATTCAGTACCTGCTCATACTGGGTGACAACAGGCTCTCTTTCTGAGACGACATCAGTAAGGGCTTGGACTGACTGCAACAGAACCCTTTCCTTCACCCTTACGTCTCTGTGAAGCTCCTGCAGCATCGTCAAGCCACTCTACATACAAATGGACAGACAGATAACATTTGATTGACATGAGAACACACTGAGTGACTGATAGGGTGAATGATTGATTTGTTCCTTTCAAGACGTCATTCATCTCATAAGAATAACATCATCAGATCACTGATTACACAACATAAAGATAAAGACCACTTCAACAATACTTTGCAGATCATGTCTACCTGTAGTCTGGACTCTAAAGCTTGAAGAGTGAGGAGATAGTTCTCCTGTGGAGGATGAGACGTCTTTCGTGCTCCATTCTCCTGGCCACACTAAAAACAAGTATTTTCCATTAGTCATGATGACCTGCTTCACATTTGCACTTTATCCAGGCAAAATACCCTTCAAAAGCAGGTTGCTTCTTAACTGTCAAGCAGTATTGCCCATGAAAAGGAAAAAATGTCTTACAGAGTATGTAGTGCCACAGAGGTCAGTGATGAGGAAATTATCCAATGGCTGTCCTGCTGCACCTTGATCCTCAAAAAACAGCAGCAGCTGGTCTGTTCCATATCCCAGGAAGTCATCAACATGAACAGAGCTGACACCTGACCAGTGGGAGGCTATCTGTGGGAGACAGTTTAACAACGTGGGATGGTAAAAATTGGCAACTGAATGAAACTATATTAAACATGGATAAGGCATGGATCTCACATGGATAAAACCACACATTTGCATACCTGAAATGTTTCCTTCCATATAGCACAGACATGTCCCTGGTCAAAGGATATGATAAATAGACAGCCATTTCTTCCTGTGTTCATCACTCGAATATCTTCAGGCCCCTCGAAGGGGAGCTGGCATACCTCTTTCAGAATTCCATTCTCAAAATAAACTAGCTGCCTTTTAGAAGTTGCTGCAACCACGGAGGATTTCAACACACCGTCCACATGTTCAGCTGAGAGCACCAAGATGCACTGTGTAATGCAGCTATAGGGATGAGGTAAAATCATAGTGCCATCAAACACCTGTCCACTCTCTACAAAATACCCCAGGGTGTGGCTCCTGACTGAACTGCTGGACTGGTCTCTCAAGCCTTCTTTAGAGGAGTTGTGCAGTCCTAGGATGAACACCTGTCCTTTGTGAAGGGGGAGTTCTCCAATAAGACTGTGGGAGAACTGTATGGGTATTTGTCTCACTTCACCTGCCTGCAGAGATGTGTAGAAGACATCACCAGCATGACTCCACAACACTGTGGGGCCCTGGAGAATGGACACACTCTCTCTCATTTGATAAGGGAGTTTAAATTCCATGTGGGGCTCCAGTGTGTTTGAGCTGCTCAGCGTGAGAAGACTGTACTTGAAGCTCTCCCCTTTGTTGCTCTTTGTCACTAAAATGCATGGCGTGTTGACTCTCTTTTCAACATCCAAGGCACATTTACATTTTACAATATCCACGTGTGCTGAACTTTTTCGGTTGATGATAGACACTCCATCATCATTTGCCTTGAGGAAAGTGTTGTCTTCCCGTTTAAATGAAAGGCTGCTGAATATTAACTCAGACGCGTTTCTTTCACTTTCCCTGTGGGCTGAAGCACGTTTGCACTGAAATAAAATTACTCTTCCACAGAGAGATAGCCGATGGGGTTTTCGATCCCAGTCTTCTACGTGCATTCTCTCCATCATGCAAAACAGAGGGTACGAGTGTCATCCAGGTTTGTCCCTTCTTTGTCGGGGGGTAAAGGTTACCGTTAGATAACACAAGGAACTGTCACTCGCATGACAGTTGTGCTACCAGCTGTTAATGACACCTAGCAACAAGTGTACGAGTAGTTTTTGCTGAAGCTAAGTTAGTTGTGAAACTAACTGCCTAACACTGTCGCCGCAAACAGTCAAATCGTTACGCCCAGAGAGTGCATGTACGTGCTAAATAAATATAGATGTAACTTAAATTGTGAGAAACAGCAACGCAGATTAACTGTTTTAACAAAGTGTATACTCATCTCTCTCATACTCGGGCACTGCTCTGCTAGCGCGCCAACAGAAATTGAACGCTTCCTGTGATACCGATCCAAGTGCATTGTGGGTAATAGTTGGTAAACAGTTAGCGTTAGCTGAAGTGCTTAGCTAATCCTATCTAAAAGGAAGCAGCTGTATGGATAATTGCTTAAACGCTTTACTTGTTATCTCGAATATAATTCAACACTATCTCTATCAAATCAAATACATCTGAAGTAAACAATGAAACGGCCACAGGAAGGAGAGGTGTGGCCATACTAGAGCCGAAATGGCAGTGACAGGAGGTCAGTTTCACAGTTCGCACTGATTCATCAACGTTTGCTAGTCAACAAGGAACTACCAGCGAGAAGTAAGCCGGAGACTTGATCATGGCTGAACTTGACCAACACGAACCGGACCAGGTATCGTTACAGAACACTATCTTTTCTCGCCAGTTTCTTTTGTACCCAGTAACGTAGCTAACATGAGCTCCCTGTTGACAGGAGATGGTGAAAAAGATTGAGGAGACGAGACAGAGATTCAAGAATGAGTACCTCCAAGGTAACAGTTACGTTACAGTGGATAAACTGACATTAACTTGCTCATTGGCTAACCAGTAGCTTTGGCATGAATTGTGGTAATCGCCATCTGTTACTGTACAACAAGTTGGCAAAATATGCTAGGTTAACTGTTTACTACTTTACTTCATGTGTGACCTGATTGATCATGTACTCAGAGCAGACAGATAGCTTGCTCTATAGTTATTGTAGTTTAGTCTAGATAGATAACTTATGACTATATGGTCCCCTGGTGGGATTTACACATTGTATTTACTATACAACTCCATGAGCATTATTTGCCAAGTAACATTATTGTTCTGTATTTGTTAGATAAGTTGCAAAGACTGTCTGTTTAAAAGTGAAAGTATGTGTTTGACCTCTATAAATTCGCTAGTCATGTGACTTGCCCTTTGTGTTATGTTTACAGATTCATCAGAGAAATATGACTCCAGAGATGTGGACAGACTTGAGAAAGATGATGCTCTGGTGGAGGGGTACCTGACATGGAGAATATATGTTGTTGACGATGCCCTGAAAATGATCGATGAAAGTTTTCAGTGGAGGAAAGAATATGGATTGAATGGTAGGAAGATATGTTGGTTTTGTTGTAATATCTTGTTGTGCACATCATCTAAAGTTAGAAATGTGGTACATATTTAGATGTTTGTGAGCCAGGCACATAGATGAGTGGTTGTCTTTGTGCTCCTCTGGGATGGATCCAGACAGAGTGTTATTGTGTGTTGAGCACCCATATCTCTATGTGTTCCCTCCTAGAACAATCCCTCCTGTTTCTGTTTTCTGAAGAATTACTCAGAATTGCTGTTTGTTACTCAAGAAATTGCTGGCCTTTTAAGCCAGCAAATTCTATTTGTCAAAAATTTGTTTTTCTGAAATTAGATTTATATAAGTCATTAGTATCCAATTTTCACATGTCAGGTAATCTAAATGCATTATCACATGTTGGACATATTTTTGTTATTTTTATTTGGGAAAGGTTGGTGACAAAGTGTGTTATTTTCTATAAACTTAAGCCATGTTCTGCTCAAATTTGGAAGGAAATGTATTGTTGTTAAGCCTTGACTCACATATGGCCATACATTTATAGTTGCTGTAGACCCATTTCAGCTGTATTTTGTTGTTGTGAAGACTAATCTCCTACGAAAGAAAGAGACAACCTTGTTGAGTATTGTCCAGGCAATAAATGAGAGCACCAGCAAAAAAAATTTTTTGTGCCTTCAAATCATGAAATTGAGGTATGGGAAAGTTTGTAGGAACCTTGTAAACACATTTGCTGTTTGTTACAATGCCATGTTCTGTTCAGCTACAGTTGGTCTAAAGCCTTGAAATTTTAAGCACCAGCTCTAATGAAAGGTTTGCCAATACTATCTGTATATATCTACCTATGTGTTTCAGATCTCTCTGAGAGCAGCATTCCCAAATGGATGTTTGAGACTGGTGCTGTCTACCTCCATGGCTATGACAAAGAGGGCAACAAGCTCTGTATGTACATCAGGTTTTATTACAGACCTACTTACTCCTTAGATTTTTGGCACACACAAGATAACTACACACCTAGAAGTGTATAATCTTAGCCTAAATCCACTCATATCTCATTCATTGCTGTCAATAATGTGAACTGTATTTTTTTTCTAACTTTAGTCTGGTTCAAAGTAAAGCTACACATCAAGGATGCCAAAACCATCGTGGACAAGAAGAAGTATGTTGCTTTTTGGCTGGAACGGTATTCGAAGAGAGAGCCTGGGATGCCACTCACTGTTGTGTTTGACATGTCAGAATCTGGCCTCAGCAATATTGTAAGTCCATGATGATTAAAAAATGCTCGAAAATGTGAATCTTTTTGGTTTTTCAGAAAATTAGCTTTTTGTAATTTGTTTAACTTATTTATTTTTATTTTTTTAATTGATATGCCCTGCATTAATCTGAGTATGAATTGCACTCCTGTCTTCCAAGTTAAAATCCAGATCTTGGAGAGGAATGTTTTTTGAATTTTCATTCCCTCCATATTAAACATGCTTGGCTCTTATTTAAATAAGAGCAGTTCTTTGCTATGAGTGTCATTGAAGCCATGGTGAGCATCCTAATATTTCTCGCTGTTTGAGCCGTAGTCATGGAGGGATTGATATTCTTCAATGGTTTAACACTTTGGAGATTAAAGTGACCTTTAAATCCGGTTGGTCAATCCAAGTGGACTGGCTAATCCATAGACTGACTTTGTCCCAGACTCTCTGGCATCAAGCGCGTTTCATGGGCCAAACTCTCTCCTGGAGAAATGTCTCAATTAAACACACATAAACCAACACATGCAAGGCAGAAAGGATAAATAGCTGTGCAACCCAAATATGAAATTAGCGGATTAGGAGACGGGTTTGGAAACCAGCCTGATTAAGGTTTGGTGAACCACAGTACAGGCTGGAGTAGGCCTAGCCAGTGTGATCTCATTAACGCTCAGCAGTGTGCCTGCTGCATAGCAATGAGACGTGCAGCCAATAATGGAGCCCAGCCAGGCTATAGGGGCTGCTTCCATTGACAGATCTGCAGTTTGTCTGATGGTGATAATTAACCTATTGCTATAACACACACATTTATCACGTTCACCTGAAAGAGAGATTTCAAGCGTGGCAAAAATCTTTCACCAGAATACACGCTTTCTAGATGAGTTTTACAGTATGTTGCTTATTTGTTAGCAATGATATGATTTGATTTTACTATGCTGTGCTTGCTGAAAGGTAGATGAGATTTGTCTATTTGAATTAGACCCCTATATTCGTTCTCATTTGCACATGGGGGGAAAAGCATTTGAGTTTAAGCCATTTAACTCTCCCTAGTTTTGTATGGAAATTGTGCAAAATCTCCTAGAAGGGATCAAGTTAGTTCAATCAAAACGTAAACATCACAAGCTTAAATAATTGTCTATTTTGCAGACGAATGACCATTAGTCACCATTTTTCTGTAGGCTAGTGACATCCTCATCATTATTTCCCTGTAGTTGAAAATTGGATGGGTTGAGAGACTGTTCAGAGAAACTTGTGACAAATTTTCATATGCCAAATTTCATTTGCCATGAACTGTGTCATTGCAGATCCAGACACTGTTAAGAGGGAACAAGCATTCTCCTTATTGAAATCCATGAAACATCTATTATAGTTGAAGCCCTCTGTAAGGTTCCATATAATGTATTAAGTCACACTTTTTGTTTCAGGACATGGACTTTGTGAAGTACATCATTAATTGCTTCAAAGTATATTACCCAAAGTTTTTATGTAAGTAACAAATAAGTTGTAATAAAAATGCAATAAATGTGTAACCTCATTCCCATATGTTACGTTTACTCGTTTACTAATAGAGATTTACAACTAATTTCAAGTCAAACCTGGGTACATTAGAAATTTATGTTATTTAAAATTAATTTATTTTTCTTTTTTGCCCTGTCAGCCAAAATGATCATCGTGGATATGCCTTGGATCATGAATGGTGAGACTCGAACCTACCTTTTCCTTTAAGTTCACACAAGCTTGTATATTTCTATGCCCATCAGAAATGGATCACAATGATGATCTAATCTAATACATCTATTTTCTTTCCATTGTAGCTGCATGGAAGATTGTGAAGACGTGGTTGGGTCCTGAAGCGATCAGCAAGCTCAAGTTTGCATCCAAATCTGAGATCCAGACATTCATAGGCCCCGAATACCTGCCACCTCACATGGGTGGAACGGTATGTCATTAAGTCTCTCTATATGTAGAAGTGTTCTGAATTTACAAATAGCCCTTCTTTACGTCACTCAATTTAGAAACATCCAGTAGTTATGTGATTCTCTGTACTTATCGAGGATATGTGACCACCATAATTTACATTTAGAATTTACACTCATGTAAAAACATACTTGTATTGATATAACTTATTTGGCTACATTCCAGGACCCCTTCAAGTACAGCTACCCTCCCCTTCCTGATGACGACTTCCAAACGCCCATCTGTGACAATGGACCTATTGTCAGCGAGGACGATACAGAGAGTAAAGAGGGTGAATCGGAGGGCAAAGAGACCCTCGAGTCCAGCTTCAACTCTGACGTTGCGGTAAAGCCCAAAAAGGTACAAAATGTTTCAAGTTTATTTGTAGTTATTTTCAGTCCTTTCAGCATGTGGAGAAGCTCTGAAAGACAGCTGAAAAAAGCATGGTGTATCTTATTCCTTTATTTTATTTAATTTAAGGCAAAAGAGCCCCCTGTGTCAAGCCTTGACTTTGTTAACAAGCGCAGTCTGTGTGTGTGTATGTGTGTGTGTGTGTGTGTGTGTGTGTGTGGGGGGGGGGGTCTTAGTTTAGATCACATCTTCTATAAGTCCAACTCTCATAGCTGAATCTGGATCAGTAAGTATTCAACTTTTGGATAGAAATGCTAAATTGAATCAATAAATACTGTTTCTGTTCAAGTGAAGGTTGGGAGCAGGACCGATGTTTCCATGGTTATAAAATGTGGCGTAATCAGTCTTGAGTTGTTCTGTGTAACCTCTCTCATTCAATCTAACAACAATGGAAGGCTTTACTCATTAACACTAACACTGTAATGGTGTGAGCTGAGACTGATTGAGTCACAATTAACTCTGCATCTGGCTTTTTCAGGCAGTAGAGTCCATCTCTCTCAGATATGCAGCGGTATCCTGTTCCTAGATGTACTGTAGTCAGACATTCATTTTCGCTTTGATGTGTTCCTTCACTCACATCAGTCTTTAGTTGTTGTTGTTTTTTTAAGTTGAGTCTGAGATTACAGCATGTAATCGGGGCCCCTCTGCCGAGACAACTGTGAATTAAGTGGCAGTAATGCCCTGATTTGGCAGCCGTTAAGCTCCTGCTCATTGTCTCTGTGAAGGTGACTCCTAATGTCTTCGGCTGCGGTTTAATCCTGCCAACAATGCTCAGACATCACAGCCAACCTCACTCAGTGCCTTGCTTCTTTCATCTTCTGAGCTGCTATTAGGGTACACAGAGTGTGTCAAGTCTGTTACTGAAGCCGCTCCCTGCTGTAGCTGGATTGCCTTTTTCGCCACACATCCACCTCACTTCAACACTGGGCTCTTTCAGAAATGTTCACAGAACGGGTCCCCATTGGGTGTTTCTTTTTGTTCTGACTAATGGCTTTGTGTTTGACCTCGTTGGAGACTGGAGTGATGCGGCGGTCATGACAGCCTGTCCCGTGCTTATGGGCTAGCTGGCATGCAGCCCTAATGCAACCCCATCAAAGAGATGCTCACAGCTTTTAGCTTGAATACGTCCATGCAGCCACCGTCCACCTCCCTCTCGCTCTGGTGTCACCAAACTGCACCATAGTTGCGGTCAGATCATCGCTATATGCTACACATCCCCTTTACTCCCTACAGGACTATCCAGCCCTCACCTCATAATCTATTTAGTTTATTTTCTAGCTAGCGGCATGCAAACCAAGCCTGCATGGAAATAGATGGAGGGTGTTAAGGAGGTCATCTCAGATGTCTGGTGTGAGATTTTTGGTCTTGTGCAGTGTTGTGTCCAACCATGATTGTTTATTCAGTTTGTGTTGTTATTTAGTTTTGCAGTTCTTATTTGCTGTTATTTTTGTTGTTTTTTGTTGTTATTTTGCCTTTTTCAGTCTTAGGAGACTGCATAACTGTGCTGTAGTATATAACAGCTGTATGCTAGGCAAACCCCTGTTGAGCTTTTAAGCTATTTGCGTAACCTGCTGCCCATAGGAGACTCCTCTGTATTCACTGGAGACCCGTCAGTGCTGCGTCACCCAAAGCTGCTCCCATGAGCCAACTAAGCCCCAGCAAACAAACAGCAATGCTTCCATTGTAAATTAATACCACATTAGTCATGCACAACAGATTTAGATTTACAAAACAGAGATATGCAAATCAGTCAGTTGGTAGCCTCAACAGTAATCCACAGTCATCAGTTTGAAAGGCATGCTGATGGTCTTACTGTAAGATACAAGCATGGAATCACCTTGCACTCCTTCTTGGGCCTATTTATGGCAAGCGTGGGTCAACCTGCCTTGCATAACCCCAAAGAAAATGGTATGGTAGTGGGGCTCATTGTTGGTACAATATTTAATTCGTCACCAGGGATTGAAACCTATAGCTGTGGTATAACAAGCACTGTAATCCTCTGAGCTCTGATGTTTGGAAATCAAGCATTTTTTACTTATGAGCCGGGTCCATGGGAAACAAGAATATATTTCTTTTTCAGGTTAGCCAGAGAGGCTGGAGACCAAGTGTATGAATATGACTCTGTGTGAATGGTCTCTGAGTGAAGCAGGTTGATAAGCCCCTAATGAGCTAGGCCTTATTTCTGAGTGTGTTAGCCTGCGCTGTGACTAAAACTGAGGCATTGTGTTAATACCAGTGAGAGTGTTTGTAAACACTTCAAGCCTGTCTGAACGCATTCCACAGCCTTTTGCTCAATGCCCTCTTCTCATCCTCCTTGCCTATATAAACAAGAGATATCCCCACTCTCCGGACCTGAATACCTCTGGGTTCCAGCACTGCGTTGATAACTGATCGCTCCGGGAAGCTAATTGCCTTTCTCTCTGTTTTGAAACAAGGGCTGGAGGTGGTAAGGCAGTGTAGGATCACACCCACACAAGGAGCTCAGAGTCCGGGAGATTTCTACAGACTGGAAAGGCAGGTGTACTCATGTGTCTAGTGTTATTTGTGAGTACACCTCCCTCACCATCAACTGACGTCATCACCACTGTGGACTTGTTCGCCCCTTGACCTGTCCTGGACCACCTTTTTAAATTTAACCCACTAAAATGCGTTGCACTTGTGAAACTTCAAAAGTTTGGATTTTGGACTTTTTTTATGAAGGGATCCAACAGTGTAGGCTAATTGGCTGATAAGCTACCTTCTACACAACATCATGTAAACATGGAGCCAAGCCAGTCACTCCTTTCACAATATAATTAGCACAGTAGAGAGAAAAGGTGGTACATTTGTGCCCAGAATCACTAACAACTTCACTATATTTGCAATAACTCCTAACCTTAGATTCTAAACTGTTTGAGTAAATACTGTTGTAGAGAAAGTAGAGAAAGTTACTAACACTCAGCACTAAATTGTTTATCCTTCCGTTTTTATTGTGTCATATTTTTAGCATCAATGATCTTTGCAAAAATGCTTTATTTTTTACTAACAACTGCCATTCAGGCAAATTGTTAACAAACGCTACCTCTGTGCCTTGACCTCTAACACTTTTTTGCAGTCCTGTGACTCTGGAGAGTGCTGATCGCATAGAGAACCCTGTTTTTGCCTTAGTGTCATAATATGTATAATTGATAGACACTCCACATCATTAGAAATTTACTAAGCTTGCAGCTTAAGATGATGTAAAATTATAAACCTTAATTATTTCTTTGTCTTTCATTTAATACCTTACACAATGTGTGTATAAACCATGTTAAAGTTATTTCTTGTTTGGAAGTAAGCTGTGGTCCATTTTATTTCTGATTCTGATCATTTCATTTTATTAATTGATTTTTAAACAATGAATCTGTTTCTCAAAATAAATCAACAATTATTTTCATCTTTGTAAATCTATACTGGATTTAGATAATGTGATTTAATGCCGATAATAATTCCAATGATATTTCTAACACAGTCCTTGACTTTTAAGTCTAATATTTGGTTAGCAGTTGAATTGCTTAAAAACACTCAATTTTCCAACGTCCAGGTACCTTTTAATTTCATTTCAGTATGTTTTGCTTTTTCTATCACATAAGTGCCTGACTGTATTAGACCTGATTTTTTTTAAATGATAAATAAATGGAGACATTTCAGAAGCAGCTAAGCATCTCTTGATATCTTCATTCTGGCAGTAGCGTGGCAGTCAGCCATTGAATTAAGATGACATTGTGTTTGGGTGCTTATCACAGCAGAGGACACACTTCCCTTCTGAGTCATAAATGTTCCCATCACAGGGAGAACCCACTCACCTTTCCCCTGCCCTCCCATCCTCGCCTGATGCGCTCACTCTCCCATCTGTCTCACACAATCTGTGGTCCCAACAACACAGTGAAAAAAGCCCAGTGATTCAAGCATTCACTTCCCCAACTGACCTTCATCTATAATTTCCAACCTTTATGCAAACGCTGCACAATTTCTGTTCTGTCAGCTGTTGTATGGTCTCGTGCTATATGTGTGGCTGATTTGGATGTAGAGGAGAGTTTATGGGTGTTTTGTTGAACTGAAAGTGACAATGTATGAATGATGCATCACCACCTCTGGCCTAGTTGAACTAGTTTCGGTCAGGGGAATCTGTGTTGTCAAAGGTCATGTGTTCTGCATTCACAAATGGACACATTGTTTGTGCTTCTGTGCCTCCACTGGAGGTTACTAGGAATAAGGGTCAGTTGTTGTCATGAGGGTTTCTCTTTAAAAGCAAATAACTTTTGAAGATGGCTTCCATTATGATAACAGATAACACTTCACACCATTATTTCAGATGGACCAGTAATTAATCATTACAGATGACTGTCAAGGCCTTCATTAACTGATAGCTTTCTCAGTATGACCGAGGTCAAGGGGCAAACACTGCATTTTCAGAGAAAGTGCCAGATAACAGTCACATGCTTAAGTTATCAGTGTCCTAAGCCCCTTTCTAATTAAGTGGTCTTTGTTGTTTCAGGTGAATTTCCTGGAAGACAGTCTGAGGTCAGAGGACAATGATAAAGGAGACACAGCCAATAGGACCAAAGGAGTCAGGAAGCCACTGACCACCTTCAAAGGACCTCTACTACATGTTAGGTACATCTGCCTATACGTCACCTTACAGCCAATCATAGTGGCACCATGACTAGAAGCCATTTGTGTCAACACCAAGACACCAAGGTGTAGATGATTGACTTATTGACTCATAGGCTAAAGCCATTTATCGATGTGTTTGTACCTTTATAGCTCAATTGATCTAGTCAAATGTGGGCAGAAATTAAGGATGCCACCCAATCAATTGTTCACTGGATAGAAATTGGTTGGTGTAGTTAATTATTACTGTGCTGCAGTAATCAATGAGAAACATTGACCAATGACCAATTAATCTTTAACCAAGGAGCACTCGTCACTTTTGCCCATATCGTCATACATATCAAATGTGCAAATGAGGGGTCATTAAATTGCAAAGGGTACTGTTCACCTCAACAGGATATTAAAGTCAATGGTGAAGTACAAAGGTTTATAGCAATCACACAATGATGTAATCGGATATTGTTGGTTAATTTTATACTCCACATAAGCTAATGTAAAAACTTCTTAATTTACCAATACAATAATTTTATCATTGTGGTTGGCCTCGTCATTGAGATTAGATTGATTGGGTTTTGGGTAAATACTCAGCCATTTGCATTTGCATTCAGATACTGTATGACGTTACTCCTCATTTTCATAAATAATGTCCATTGAGTTGTGGTTTTACAGAGTAAGGTCTTTGATCTGAGGTTTTTGACAGCTCCGGGCTAAGTATTAAAGTGATAAACAGATTTATATGAGCCTTAAATGCAATTATGTTTCGGAGCTGTTAGCCCTGATTCGAGACTGGGGGGCTTTAGAAGTGGGAGGGGGAGGAAGGCTTTGATCTTCAGTATGTGTTTGTCAAAGGTTTCCGGAGCCTAGAGAGTCATTCTGGGCTCAAGGGAGCACCAGTCTCCACAGCTGTTTTACTGGAGAAAAGAACACAAGAGGACATGGAAAAACAAAAAATATCTTTGTTCTTAACTGTTCCAGTCCATGGAATGTAGCCTAGCTGCACCAAGGAGAAACCTTATAAATACTGAACAGAAATTCTAATATTTTTGCTAATTTGAAAATGAGGCCTATTGGCAGATTAACGGTGTATCGCTGAGGCTGAATTCATCTAATCACAAACTAGTTAGAGCTTAGTGAGATGGTTTGGGACTTGGTTAGAGGGAAACATTGGGTGTGCGCACAGATTGAGTGTCAGAGAGTGAAGCAAAGTGCCTCATGGCTAGTTTGTAGGCCATGGATGTGCTTATGCTCCAGATTTCACAGCTTTGATGCACCATCAGGGCTTTTTTCTGCTTAAACCTGATAATAATGGGGTGTAATTCCTCATGTTCCCTGTGAAGGGGCTCAGATACGGCTGCCCCAGCCACCCGAAGCCCTGACAGCTCCATATGGGTCAGGGATAAATGCAGCACATCAGAGACTGTGAGAATGGCCCGAAGAATTGTAGTTAGGAGCTACGTTACTTGGAAATGTCTCTATGGAAACTATGCAAACAATAGGATGTTGACTCTACTGGTGCTTTCTTTTTTTGATACGAGTCCATATCTAAATTAATGTGCACACACAGGCAGAAACCCTCTATTTGAAAGTATGCGTTTTGATTATTTTGATTTGCACAAAGGCCGGAAAACGTTGCTGCTCACAGCACCATTCTTGAGTCAAGATTTCATAAAGCAGATTGTTTAGCTGATGTGCAGCAGGAAAAGCTAGCAGTCCCTGGATAATCACACCTCACAGACTGCAAGGCCTTCATCTAAGCACAGGAAGCTTAGCAGCCCAATCAATATTGCTAAGATACCACAGAGAAGAACAACAAAGCATGCTGTAAAGCAAATGGAAACTCCTGTCTGCATCTACCAGTTATTTCAGTGTCGGAGTGCCCAAATAGACACTTTATGGCAAAGAATTATTTATTGAGACCTGAGCCTCTGCTTTCCACCCAGACAGCCCATTAATGTGGTTCCTGTTCAAAGATATGTGTTTTTCTCTCTCTCTCCCTGCAGCCCCGCAGAGGAGCTCAGCTTTGGTTCAAAAGAGACAGAGAAGAAATGCCTCATTATCCTGAACAATGTTACCAAAAATCAAGTGGCCTTCAAGGTGTGTGCGTGTGTGCTTGCATTCATGCTTGTGTGCTTACTTATGTGCTTAAGTTTGTGAGCATGAGTGGACAAAAAAACGCTATATGCTGCTATAGTGCAGACTTTCTGTTTGTGTGTGTGTGTGCATGGTCTCTATTCAAGCTGCCTCTGATGTGTCCACAGGTACGAACCACAGCACCTGAGAAGTACAGAGTGAAGCCCAGTAGCAGCTGTTGTGAACCAGGTGCATCGGTTGATATAGTCGTGTCCCTACATGGAGGTACTGCACTTTAACTCTGCACTCTACTCCACTCAGGGCGGATGTTCCCAAATATTCTCCTGAAGTTAAGAATAATTAAGTGGTCCAGTCTATTACCTACCGACAAAGTGCTGACAAAGTGCCGCTTTCTTTTTCTGACATACATATTTCAAGAGTGATAAAAGAATCATCTCTCATCTCCCCAAAACAAACCTTCAGAAACCAAACGTAACGGGACTTGAATGTTGTGTGAGTTAAAATGTTTTGTGGCCTTCACGCACTGAAATGTCAGATGGGGCTTACGATGTGCTGCACATGGCCCAGAAGAATCAGATGATTTTTTCTGGCTTTTAACATGAGGGGTTTTATTATTGCTGTGTGTCTCTAGCACTGAGTTTTATGAAAAAGGCTCTTCTGTTTATGAATCTGAACAATGTTGACCAAGTCAGCTGTCAGCTGGTTATTCCACTTGACTATTTAAACAGTAAGTGACCTAAATTACCCCTCCACATTTAATGAAGAAAGATAACCCTTCCCCCTCGTGTCTTTCGTGTAATTTGATTCAGAGATAACAAAAATATATTCCTACATCAAAACCACAAAGAGCAATGGCCTTATTGTTAAAATTGTTTTCGCAGTCACATGAAATTTTCTTTTTGGTGTAATCTTGTCCTGGCTGTGTTTGTGCAGGTTATCAGGCCTCTCTGCAGGACCGCTTTCTGGTCATGGCTGCTGAGATGGACAACGCTGGAACACAAGAACTTGCACAGTTCTGGAAAGAAGTACCGAAAACCAAGGTCATGGAACATAGGTATAAGACTGCGGTCCTTATTCAGCCATGTCACTTTATTAGCAAAAGAGATTGTAAGACAAGAAGTGACAACAAGTCATGCCTTTTGCAAAGCCATCTTTGGTTTCACAGTCTGGGCCTCAAGTCAGCTTGTTTACTTAATTCGCCATGGTGTCTTGCCACACAGATTTTCACACTACAGTCATGGCACTGGACTTGTAGGCTGCTAATGCCCTCTGCTCTTTCCTGTAGATTACGCTGTCACGTCCTGGAGAGCATTAAACCAACACTGAGCCTTCTTGGGGACGGCCCTGTGGAGCCAGGAACCAATGGGCATCAGGATCTTAACATAGCGGTGAGCTCTGATTGGAGGAGAGGCCTTCATCCACCAGAATGCTTATTATGTTTTTGTTACAATTTATTTGCTACATTTGTTCACTGTAATACTTTTGACTGCCCTTATACATTTTTTTAGAATGACATCTTAGTAGTATTGTTACTAATTTCAGTGTTAATTAACTTAAATTATCTCTTGACTAATCCTGTACAACCAGACACTGGATGATGACTTATATTTTTCCCCAGTAAGTATAATGTGTAGGTTAAATATAGGTTTATTGAGTAGTTCCCCTATTAAAGTCTAGTACAGCACACAGTCATCAATCAGCTCCCTGGATAATCATTACATTCCTAATTTACTGTACATTTTTAATGGTTTGATGTTTTTTTTCCCATGACTTTCATTATGAATGAACTGAACCAAATCTTTTCCCACCAGCTCATGCGAGTCGTTGCCTGCAACGCAAGGTTGGAGCAGAAGCTGGATGGGTGTCTGTGGGTCCAGAAGCTTCTCATTGGGCTGGTGTTGGTCTTGATGGTGCTCAACCTCCAGTGTCTCTACCTATTGGGCACGGCCCGGCGGCCATCCTGACCCGCCTCAGCAGCCTGCTCCTGCATTATCTACCATAGACACACAGACATCCAGTGGGTCTGTGGTTAACCATCTGAGGGATGTCGGTCGTCCTGAGCTCACCAATGAAACCTGAGCGGACCTTCCCCTCTCCTCTCCCCTCCCACTCCCTCCCTCCCTCCCTCCCCATGGGCTGTTGTCATGGAGAGGAGGAGTATTCTCTGGCAGCAGTGAATTTAGGGACGTGAATTTGTAGTAGCAGCGACTCTTTAACCATGTGAGATGAAATCAGTGTATTTTTATGACTGATCATGGCATAATAAATGAAGAGTCTATTTATTGCAAAAGTGACAACATGCAGAAAAATGTAGTTGATTATTTTGTATTTGATTATATTTCTGATTATAATGTACAATATTCTTTAAAATATTATACATATCTATATAAGAATAAACGGGCACTTTTTTGTTTATCTGCTTCTCTCATTTCTTTTATCATTATGTTTGTGCAGTCAGGTATTTACTGAGGCAGAGATAAGAAAAAGGAAGAGTGAACTTGTGTAGTTACAAAGAACAACTACATACCCAGCTATATAAATGTCTCAGCCACTTAGCAGTAACAGCACTGCAACTTCTCTTTCCCCCGTTTTGCATAAATATCCACACTGTTGCCATGCATCTCTTTAATAAAAGCCTCATCAGTGCAGAGGTGTCTAATTGAAAACATTGCAGTGTGTGACCTCACTAAACCTCTCCTCACTTATCCCCAGGAGCCAGGGGAGATCTCTGTCTCTGCTATCTCCTCTATTTGTTTTAATTACCCCGACACTGGCAAACTAAAAATACCAAAGCAATTACTGGTGAGTACAAGGACGTGGCAGAACCCACTCTCGTAGCTCGGTGGGAAGGCTAGATATCTATAACAAGATCCAGCTCAGAGCAATCAGACTACAAGCCGCTGCACAGGGGGAGATCATGCTTTGGTTATTATATACATGCTCTTGGACTTGTCTGGCATCAACATTTGCATCTGGTTTGCAGTACGTGGTTGCTGCTTGCATTTGAATAACGATTAGAATGAGTCAAGCAACAGGGAGTAAACCAACTGAAAAACACTGAGTTTCATCATACGCACTCGGCTATGCTTTGCCTCCACAAAAGCTGAACTCCCTGGAGATCACATTCTGCAATTTGTTTCGTAACTCCTTCTATTTTGGTGGTTACCATTCACATGGTTTCCTGTTTTCCTCCTCTTGCCACGCGATTGTAAAACCTCTTTCTGCAGTAATGGCTGTTTGTTGAAGGAATTGGATAGTTTTAGGAGAACGTGCGCTGGATGTAAAACTTGTATTATGTGTTTTACTTCAACCCTCAGTAAGAAATGCATTCGCCGCTATTTGGGTAGTAAGTGCATGTGCATTAAGAAAAGGAAAATAGAGTGCTTGCCTCTCTAGAGAATAAATGTAAAAGCTTTGGCATCACACGTAGGTGGGCTGACTCTTAAGTGCGTCTGTGCACCTCACAGTACCTGACCCAACCCAGAGTCATTCAGGAGATACACCCTCCAGGTTATTTAAGGGTCATGAATACAAATGTATAAAGCCATGTATAAAGCCATAAAGTTGTAAGACCTTATCAATACTATGGATAAGGGCAAAATATTACACCATTACCAGAGATGATAGTCGCTGTAGTAGTGAAAGCAGTCATGTGACAGTCATTCCCTCAGACAGATTCCTCCCTCCTGATTCTCTAGATGTCACTAATTACAGGGGTCTGGTAGGTCTTTCCAGGGAGTCTCAGAAGTCAGAACTCCTCCACAGTATTGATTTAACATTAAACAGCAGTAAATCGAAACCAGGCTCAATGTGCGGCTGGCCCCAGGTACTCATGCAACGTTTGAGGGGACAATGATTTACTTCAAGTGGCAAATTGGGACAGGGGATCGATGTAAAGTTAATGAGTATTGCAAGTAACAAGAAGCTGTGGGTGAGTTGAGCAACTGTTGCTCTCATCACCATGGAGAGGATCTTGATGTTCATGGCAAACTACCTTGTGTTTTCTATTGAAATAAAGGGTTCTAACAAAATGGTGATCAACATTACTCAGTCCCCATGACAATGGTTTTATTACTTTCATAATGAGGGCTGATATCTCACCTTTTTCTCAACTATACCAGACATCAGTGGGGTGTGCAAGACAGCTAGATGTGAAGGCCACACTCCAACATTGTACCATTGTTATCAATTTCTTCATAGACCAAAATCTCCCTATTCATTGCTGAATACTATAATATAATCCAGTGTGCAGTGACGCAAAAGGACAGGCTGATGCCCAATGAGCAGAAACCTTATTGAAAGGGTTTATTATCCATACAGCAGAAACATTTTCTGCCTCATCACTGTCTTCCTTACCTTTCCATCTATCCTAAACCTTTTTTCTGCTTTCCTTCCCTATATGGTATGTTGGCTCTCTGAGGAGCTTTATGCACAGACAGATACAGAGAGGTCAGAGGACAGAGAGGGTATTTTTTTAGACGTGGAGAGAAGGCATGAACAGCTTTCTTCTACCTCAGAAACTTCTCCAGACTCCGTCCATCCCTCACACTCTCTATAGCTGAAACACTCATACATGCCTTTGTTACATCCAGGCTGGACTACTATAACTCTGTTCTCCTTGGAGTACAGTATGTCTGAAACTCAGCAGCCAGAGGTCTCACCTGATCCAGACCTTGGGAACACACCGCTCTCACCCTCCAGCACTCACATTGTCTCCCAGTCCAAATCACAAACAGTACAAGATCCTCC
This sequence comes from Centroberyx affinis, assembly GCF_046629955.1. NCBI lineage: Eukaryota > Metazoa > Chordata > Actinopteri > Beryciformes > Berycidae > Centroberyx > Centroberyx affinis. Next base: position 136,922 of record NW_027281368.1, read on the forward strand.
TGCTCGTCTTCAAGTCCCTCCAGGGTCTTGCCCTTCCCTTTCTCACTGACCTCCTCCATCCCAACACTCTTCTCCTCTCGGTCCCCACTTCTAAAGCTCTGCTCTATAGGTGATAGGGCCATAGGTTTGCTGGCCCCAAGCTGTGGAACACTTTGCCCCAGGATCTTTGTGCCGCCACCTCCGTTACTTCATTCAAGTCTCGTCGTCAAACTTCTCTTTTAAAACTTGCCTTCCCTCTGTCTTCTTAAAGTGTGAGCTTTTTGCTTTGATCATTGTTTTGCTGCTGTTTTGTTGTGTCTGTTTTGTTATCGTCAGTGTACTCAAATCCTTTACTTAAATAAAAGTAGCAATACCATAATGGAAAAATACTTCATTAAAAGTAAAAGTTCGGCATTCAAAAGTATAGAAATATTAGCAGTAAAATGTACTCAAGTATCAAGTCCTAATTCTGAAGAACGGTCCCTTTCATTGTATTAAATTACTGATGCATTAACCTGTAAGGAGTATTTTAATGTTGTAGGTAAAACCACTCCATATACTGCTGGGTCTTTTAAACTCTAACAATGTAACATATTCTATGAGCTCATTGTATGTTTTGGTTGTAAAATATTATTCTACAAAGTAACTTGTAACTACAGCCATCAGATAAATGTAGTGGAGTAAAAAGTACAATATTTCCCTCTGAATTGTAGTGAAGTCTCACAAAGTAAAGTGCCAGTACCTCAAAATTGAACTTAAGTACAGTACTTGAGTAAATGTACTTAGTTACTTTCCACCTCTGGTTATTGTACATTTTAATGTCTTGAATTTTGTGCAGTATCTTTGGATACCAGGAAAGGTGCTTAAAAACAAAATGTAATGTATTGCTAGGAGCTTTTGGGACATTAAGAACACTCACACTGTGCTTTCATTATCAGTCATATTTATGGGACTTGTGTGGACAAAATTATTCAGAGCATCAAGAGCAAGAGAACGTTGTATATCACATGAGATGTTGCTGCTTCAGGCAGAGGACAAACAAATGATTATCATAAAATCAGCCACCACAGTGTAAATGCTAAATTTGGGGGGGGAGTGGTGACCTAAATCTGAGATCTTATTCCTAGGCTTGACTCACAGGTTCCTACCATCTGAATTAATAGGAATCAGAGATGAATAGTTCACTACTCCACACTGACATCGCATCACGTTTATTACCTTGATGCATGCGAGACCCCAGGCCAGTGTCTTCATGGCTTGTCTTGAATGAACTGTGGTTTTTAAGGAAGAATTAAACAGCCAGGGTGTAATTGTATTAAAATGTATTCATTCCTATGATGGAATACTTCAGTGGCATTGTTCTATATGATGTGTGCTGTTTTTATCTTTTTTTTTTCTGTATGTTGCATACTGAATGTTTTTTGTCCCTGTGTTGTGCATCATAAATAGCCATAGATCACACACTGTAGGTACAAATAACTTGATATCAATTTTTAATCATGTTTCAAAGGTGCTTTGAAAAAGCAAAGCAAAGCAAAGCAAACATAAAACATCAACTAAAACATAAAACATAAAGTTCCTTGTTCCAAGATTTTGAAGTCCCTATATAAGTCCAATGTGAACTTGACAATCAGTTAACACTCTAATTTCATATCAATTAGTTTACAGCAGTCTATCATAAATGAGAAACCTTATCACCACCATTATAACCATACAGTACATGAACTATGAAGTCCTCTTCCATCAAGATGATGCAAGTACACCCCCTATTGACCTACAACTGAAATGCATAAAATTTGAAGTAGAAAGGTTTTGAAACAGACAAAAATTTCAATGCCCCCCCTGGTCTGATTGGTAGAGAAGATACTTTTTCAGTTCTGTGGGGAGGTGAAGGTCATGAATCCCACCCAGTCTCTCCTTGCCCACAATTTTCCTGATGTATAGCCGGCACAGCTGCATTAGACGGGACTCTCCTGAGAAGGCATCGAGGGCGGGAGAAGCGGGAGCCATGACAGAGAGATGTTTTGATTATTAGCTACAGTTCGGCCACGGAAAGCTCCACAGTCAGACTATTTGATTAGTTTTGAAGGAATACCTCCTGCTTCTCCCAGCAGCCTCTCTGCCAGGCTGTTGGGAGGCGCGAGGTCCAGTGGCTGTTTGCCCTCTGTGTTCCTGAGGGAGCGATCTGCCCCGTGGTCCAGCAGGACAGACACCAGCTCAGGACTGGACAGGCGGGCAGCAATGTGCAGCGGGGAGTCACCGGACACACTGCTGTTCACACTGGCACCTGAAGGAGAGCAGAACCCAACAAATGCGACTTTAATGCCATGCCACACACTCACTACACTGAGGTTTGATGTTCTTATATTTTGTAAGTGGGAAATTCAAATTGGTAAAGAATATGAGTTCTGTAAATGGTCTCCTTTTAGACTGAAATTAGATTTTGATTATCATTATTCTAGCACCACTTTAACCTCTTTTAATATTTGCATAAAACATTTTGGGAGCATTTCCTTCACTCTTAGTTTGATAGGAGGCATTTACTTAGGTCGTGAATATTCAAATCAAGATATCCAAAAGAATGATTTCATTTAAGTACACACAGCATAAATTTCATGCAAGCAGAACCCCATGAGAAACAGAGTGCGGTTTGTTTTCCTGTTACTGTGGCAATATTATTTGATTTGTCTGACTTAAAGAAAATGTGAGACTTATCTTTTGTAAATCATTTATAACAGTTGAAGTACTAGCCCACTCTTCAACCTGAAAGGTGCAGGGGGGGGGGGTGACATGCGACATTGCATTTACAAAACCACTGAGTTACCAGGACGCCCCCCCCCCCCATGTATTTCTTTCTAAAGTAAAGATAAATTGAAAATAATTCATACCGAGCTGAAGCAATTTCCTCGCAGTACTCAGATGCTGATTGGAGCAGGCCATGTGGAGAGGGGAACCTGATTGGTCAATATGCTGATCCACATCTGCACCGTGCTGAACGAGCGTCTCAATGCACTCTGGGTGACCTGGACAAGAGATACCAGAATCATCAGAATGAGACGTGGTGCACATGAAAGGATCTGCTTAGAAAACTGCTTGCATTTGGCATCCTGGGCAAGAACCTGCTATTCTTTTACTTTGTATCCCACAACAACACGCACTTTTTTATATCTTTCACACAGCTTGTCTGATGTTTTAGCATTCTCTGCGTATTTTGTAGAGACTGAGTAAACTGCTTCAGCGTAGATTATGTGTGTACACGCTGAGGAATGCGACATCTAACCTTTGGCTGCAGCCCTGTGCATTGGAGAACTGGACTGGCTGGTTCCCATGGGAGTGGCTCCATGCTGAAGGAGCAGCGACACACAGGTCACATGACCCCGGGCACAAGCCTCCGACAGGGCCGTCTTTCCATCCACCGTCGGAGAGTTCACCTGGTGTGGACCAGCAGACGGGTTTGAGACAAATCTCCAGACATTCTCCGCACAAATCATTCAAATCAAAATTTCCATAATGAACAAGCCATGGAAAAGTAATGACACAAGGGGAAATTAATGTTTTACTTTGTCACATGCAGACTCTGACATATTAATATTGTGCATGTCAGAATTCTGTGTGATAGTAATATCGAGTTACAAATAATATTAAGATGTTAAAGCTAAAATCCTCCATTGATTATTATATACATATATAGCACACTTAGATTAGCTATCAAACATGTGACTTCGTATCCAGTGCACTGTAGTTGTTTAACAATAGCAGTATTTTTGTCTGCAGATTTGTGCTTGTTAATGTGTGACTGTGTGTCTGTGGCTGCATGTGTATGCATGGGGGCGTGTGCATCTGTGTTTTTTCGTGTGTGTGTGTGTGTGTGTGTGTGTGTGTGTGTGTGTGTGTGTGTGTGCGTGTGTGTTCGGTTAATCTCCTACTAATATTCACCCCACACACAGTTAAATCCAGCAATAATTGATATGGTTTCCTTCTCACCAGAACATCATAAAGTCTTTCGAGGGAAATATAGTGGTGATGATAGACCACAAAGCACACTATCTTGATTTGGGGTTGCCTTAAATTCAGTCATGTTCACAAATCACACACTATAATGCCTTACTGACATTTGCCCCGTTTTCCACCAGAAGCTTGGTGCAAGCCACATGGCCTTGTATACATGCTCCATGCAGGGGAGAGACCTGGTCCAGAGTGCTCAGATTCACACAGGTGCCCTGTGAACATTACACAGCACACCTAGATTTATTTGAATAGATGCATATTGACTTGACCTGAACTACAAAATCCCACAAGGCTTTACCTGAGCAATGAGGCTCCGCAGAGTGAGGATACGTCCGTTAAAGGCTGCATCGTGAATTGGAGACCAATCTGATTCAATGTCTTAGTATAGACATTATAGATAAAACATATGGTCAACTTAAACAGTATCATACATTCACATAATGTAAATGGCATCATAATTTACAATGACATGTTGAAACTTTCTGTGTACAGCAGTATATATTCCAGCTGCAGCCAAAGTGCTACTCACCACTCATCAAAGGTTTAGAGAAAAAAACAGCAGGTCCAGTTTGACATGTATTGTCTCGCGGATTCTCTTTGTGCCCGGCAGACATAGTTCACAATAGAGTTCCGAAAACTGTTTTATGGCCTGGGTGTTTCACCCCATAGATTTTGTAGAGGCTGAACTGTGACTTTGTGTCAAAACACATCTGAAATGCGTCTTGTCCTCATCTGTTTTCAGTGTGTTTGGCATCTCAGGTCACAGCACTGTGATGTCATTTCCCTTTAGACAGAGTGTCTGCCATGCAGGAAGCAGGGTGTTTGAGTATAGTGGTTGGTTCTCAACCAGTGAAGGTGCAGAGAGCGAGAGAGAGAGCCAGGGCCTGTTGGGCAGGTCTGTAATTTGACACCGTTAACACATACCATCCACACCCATCCCCTCCAGCTGGAGAGAGATGGGCGGTGTTGGGGGTGGGCATTGGTTGAGGTTGAGTGGAAAGAAGGGAAATGAAGTGGAAGAAAGGGGTGGGGCTCATAAATTCTTCATCTGGTGCATCTGCATTTTCATAATTTGTATGTGAGATGCATGTCATGCATTATGGGTTTAAAAACTGGGTGGGCTATGGTTGAGCTTGATGATTGTTTATCCTTTTCCATTTTGTTTCCTGTTTCATCAAAAATGCATGTCTGCAGAGTCCACTTACAACCACAACAGTAGAACTTTTACATTTGCTAGGCCCTTCTTAAGGTCTGCTATATAAACCAGAAAATCCACTAATATTTTAGGACAACCCAAACGTTTGAGATTTATGTATGTATTAAGTATGATTTTGGGGGAGGTAGGGTGGCCTAGTGATTCAACTGTATGGGTTCAAGCCCCCATGTCAGCAAGCAGCCGCCCTGCTGAAGTGTCCTTGAGCAAGACACACATGTGATTATTAATTTAGGCTACTGTTAGTGCAACAGCAGCAGACGGCTCTCTCCGATCACACTTACAGTTCTTCCCATGGAAATACAAACAAGTGCCTGCACGCCCATCCTGTTCCATGAGAGGCATAATCCTCTGTGATCCATGGGAAAACATTTTGAAGAGCCGTGCCGACCAGCAGATGGCAGCAACAGAGAGCAGACGTGCAAAGACAGCAGAGAACAGCAGGTCAATATTCTAATTGTATTCCTTATGGAGTAGTTAATCCCTGGCAGCAGGCTACAAGCTTACCATACAATTGACTTTGTGCCTTGTCAGAGAAGGTGCATATGGATTAGAATGCCATTGTACAAACCCAATGAATGTCCTCTCTGTACTGAATAATGAAAGCCCTTGATGCTTTGTTTCCCAAATAAATCTGCCTCAAATGTTCACCCATTTTCTTAGATCTCAGTCCAAACGAGCATATCCAGCAGCTGCTGTGACCTCTCCTGTATCTAGAGGTACTACATGTCTGATTGGCTGCAAAGCAGAGGTGAAATTAAGCTAAATAACAAATTCAAATATAGGCTTAATCATGGTGCAAGCCGCTGCAAAACCATTCATCTCATTCATCTAGAAAGCAAAGTGTACCAGAAAAGATTTTAAACTTTTTCCTTATTGTCATGAATCTAAGGAGGGGGCTATGCCTAACGTATTGACAGGCTTCCCATCCCTATGCAGGCACAAAAAATATGTAATTTTTAACCCTATGTAGCACAGATCTGACATTTTCATGGCCATCTAAACAGAAAGAAAACGTAAAATTGGATCTTCCCCTGTTTAGACAGCAATTAAAAAAGCTTCTTTCCCAAAAACGAGATTTTGTGTTAATGCATAAATCAATTCCTAAATTAGCTTTTTACAACATTTTGAGTGTTGTCTATACACTAGGAATTGATAGATGAGGTAAATCAACCTCTTTTACTTCTACATCTGTGTTGCTACCACATACAGTCACTGCATTTAGCAATACACAGGATGTGATGTAACAGTTCTTTGTGCCTGAATCCAGGGTGAGCATTCATACAGACGCCCAATTCAGATATTCCATGAATGAGGTACTAACGCACAAATGGTGACCTTAGAGAACATCAGGCTACGCTGTTATACATCTACAAGAGCATCAGACAGGCAGCACCATTCACCAGCCACCTAATCTAAATGTTACAGTGTTGACTGTGTGTTCAGATTCAGAAAGCTTTACTGTCCATCACAAGCATGACAGACAATTGTCTTTGACATGCTTCATAAAAAAGACATACCACATAAGAACAATAACCAGACATAAGGGTTAAAAACATACATAAGATTAGAGGTAAGTGTGAAACTGAACTGCACCAACAATCAGGCTACGGGACGGGAAACTCTTCTGGCTTGAAACGGCCTGCTGAGCAGTTCAGAAACCAAATTGTATCAGAAAACAGTAAGGTTTTTTGTGCAAGACAGTTATATCAAGAGCTAAGAATGGATCCCAGCTGATACTACTAAGAACAATATATCAGCAAGCACGCTACAAACAAGCAAATGTTAATATATCAACAACAACAAATCGGAAACTGGATACATATTTCCATAAACTGGAAATATGGTTTCAAATAGTGGAAAGACAAGCCCAAACTAGTGTCGATGTGGCTTATACTTTGTAGAAAATATATATCAGGTCATAATTCAGAGTGCTTTTGTAGCCTACTTCTGTGACTTACCCAAAGACTAAGGCTTGGATTAAACAAAGACGTCTCATGTGAATAGACATAATGATATGACTATAGCAACTGAAAACTTATTATAAGCATTTTCTCAGGTGTGAGTCCAAGCAAGCATATCCAGTAGCTGCTGTGGCCTCTTCTGCAGGATATCTAGAGGTAGTACATGTCTGCAAATTAGAGGAGAAACTACGCTTAATCACAAATTGAAGTCTTCATCAGTGTGTAAACCAAAGCAAAACATCTCATACATCTAGAAATCAAAGTGTACCAGACAAGATGAATCTAATAAATGACATAATTCTACACTCCTTCCTTAGTTTCACAAATCTAAGTAGGGTGCCAGGTCTAACTTATTCATAGGCTTCCCATCCTAAAGCAAAATCACTAGTAATCCAAGCCTAGGGATAGTGTGTCTGTGGTAATGAATAGTTTGTAGTGACTTTATCGTACTTTATAGTATTTTTTATCTCATAGAGTCTCATCATAATATACCGGGACGTACAGTATTACTGTGTCTAGTATCCTCCTATAAGCCTGCCAATGCCAACTTTAATGATGATGATTTTATTTATTTTTCGTAAGGGATAGGCACACCATTTCATTCTGAAATAACTAATTAAAAGTATGACTCGCTGCACTAGCCTAATTAAATACCTTCAATAGCAGTTACACTCACTACTCTCGCGTCACACAACAGTCTTTTGTCGGTTTCTTCTGGTGTGGCACAGTTAAGCCACGGCTGGAGGGATTAAATGGAAGCACATGATGATTCAACCCCGTGATTTCTGTGAGAGTTAGGCCCTGGACTCAATGATTTTACCCCCTCCTTTTCTTTTCTTTTCCCTTTTTCTCCTGACACCGTAGCCTACTTCTCCTAACAGTCCACGATGGCATCCCCACGGCTGGAGACTTTCTGCTGTCCGAACCGAGACGCAGCGACAGAGTTTGTGGTCACCTTCCAGCCCGTCCTGTTTGGGGCATTAAGTATCGGCAGCGCAACGTTGAGTCTCATATTTTCTATTATACAAATTTTGCCAAAACGCAAGGGCTACAGAAGACTTGGACAATATCCTCTGCCAAAGCCTGCGTCCTCGTCACGAATACTGTTCATCATCAGTGTATGTGACATATTGGGATGCACAGGTAAATAAACTAACATTGCTGACATACTTTATAAAAAAAAAGAGGGAGAAGGTTTACGAGCGACTCTGCGCCCACTTCACAACATCCTATCGCTAGATTTACGCAGGCACGCAACTATTTTATTTTTAACCCCTTGTGGCACCTGTCTGACCTTTCATGTCCAAACAGAGAGGAAACATGACATTCCATCTTTCATGTTTAGACAGCCATGAACAATCTGATTTATTTGCGAAAAATTATAGTTCATGTTTGTAAATCGAGCCTAAGTGAGATTTTTGGAACATTTTGAGTATTGGTGACTCTTGGAATTGATGAATGAGGATTTTAAGTCAGTCAACGTTGTGACTTCTATGTGTCACTGTGATAATGAATTTCATTTCAGCTGGAAACGAGGTTTCAAACTGTAGAAAGGCAAGTCCATGCTAGTGTTGCTGAGGTGTTGATGTAGCTCCCTGCTTTGTAGAAAATAGGTCTATATTAGGTTGTAATTCAGAGTGCCGGTGTAGCCTCTGTCTTATTACAAAACTAAAAATTTGATCAAAGACCTCTCATGTGAGTAGACATAATGAAATGACTCATAGCTACTGAAAGCCTAAAATGAGCATTTTCTCTGTTGGTCTATATGATGATAATGCAGGCTGCAGCACTATGAAGGAACTCATATGTATTCAGTGAATGACATACACAAGGCTGTCTGTTATTTTAATATTGTTGCACTACTTATGAAAAGAGGTGATACATGAACTGTTCATTCATCACTTTGCTTTTACACTTGGTGATAGAGAAGACAAATGCACTGGTGTATTTTTATGCAGGCTACTTTATGATTCATTTACCTCTGCAAGCGAAAGCACTTAAAAACACTTTAAGCATACCCATGACACAATTTAAAATGAAATACACAGCACTGCATCACATAAAGTTCCTGAGAGAACTCGCACTTTTCCAAGCCTCTCTGCGGTGAAGCTGGAGAGCTTGATGTAGGAAATGGAAAGACCCTTATAAAACACACCTGGAGGCTTTTCATATTTCCATTACACACAACTACAATTAAAAGGATTCCATGACAGAGTCAAATTAACAAAGCACATAATAATACAGAATGAGAAAGAACTTTGTTGTGCTTTCTGCTTTAATTGAAACCAGACTCTTTTTTTTGAATGCACCCATTGCCCATGCAATGTAATGACTTTTCTCTTTAGTGTTTGCATTTGTTCACCACCTCCTCTGGTTGCATTGGGTGTGAGTGGCGAGTATTATTTTGAGACCATGTGGTTGTTTTCCTGTTCCAGGTATCATTGTAAGGTCATCCATCTGGCTGGGCCTGCCAAACATCATCGACCGCATCTCAGTGGCCAACAGCAGCGAGGCTTGGCCAGAGGTCTTCTGTGTTGGCAGTGCAGTACGTATGGTGCTTGTTGATAATGCTGGACAGTTAAACGGTCCAGGGTTAAGGCTTTATCTGTGAGCTAAGCAAATGTACAATGCAGGGAAATGCAGGCCATATTAATTTATTTGATTAACTAAAGCTTTATGCATGATAGATGACAGTAAAAGGACTGAAGTGGAACAGTAAACAAGTCATTTCTAGTTCAAGGAGATTCAGCAGCTTGTGAGCATTTCTTCATTTCTAGACCATGTGAAGATCCTTCAAAATCCCAATTCCATAGATGAAACTACACAGAGCATTTTAGGTCACAAATTGATTTATTTGGTCTTATGTACGCTGACTGAAACACGTGCACAGCAGGTCATACAAGACCAGTGACATCACATCTTACTTCAAGCTGTAAAAGCCCAGAAAATCAGTTTATCTGATAAACAAAACATTTGCCCTATAAGACTTCTCATTATCAAAGAGATTTTTTTTTATTATTACTGATGTCTCTGTTTCTTCATGGTCTGTATAGTACGGCATGTTGTAATAAATGTAATATATGTGCTGCAGATGTGGATCCAGCTGTTCTTCAGCGCTTCTTTCTGGTGGACCTTCTGTTACGCTGTTGACGTCTTCCTGGTGGTGAAAACATCTGCAGGAATCAGGTGCCTTCCACCTTGTCCTCCTTTTACCACCACTTATTATCACTTCACCGTCACTGCCTGTTATAGAAAGGAACACTAACATTTCACTAACATTAGGCAGAATGTATGAAAGTTCTGTCTCTCCCCTTTCTCTCTCACTTTGCTTCGCTGTCTGTCTAACGTAGAATTAATGCCTCTACTTTCACTACTCTATTTGCAGATGCTCTGAAACACATTTGAGCTGTGGGGGGTTCAGAAAATAATACGTTTACTGAAGTTGCACCAAATAGTTTGAGGTTGCTATACCTTGAGGAGAAGAGTCAAGTAGTTTAATATGCTGCTTCTTGTGTTTAAATAGGTTAACAATATATTCCGACTCAGCTGGTGCAGCGCATTGTTTTGTTTGTCTGCAGTGAGAAACAAGCGGCGCTACAGTGTGGTGAGAGCTCATGTCTCATGACACGTTTCTCTCCCCATCAGCACCATCATCCTTTACCACATGATTACATGGGGTCTGGCTGTGTTGCTGTGTGTTGAGGGTGTGGCCATGCTGTACTACCCATCCATCTCCAAGTAAGAGACTCACACCCTGGACTTACACCAAGCCGATGTTGTCCTTTAGATATTGATTACAACTGTTGTCCTGGGATACACAAAGATCATGAATTTATTTGTTTGTTAGATTGACTGTTCTCCTGCAGGAACATGAGAGCATCAGAAATGACTTTGCTCCAGCTTTGCAGCTATACAAGCCGATATAGCCCTACCTAAACTATTTTGTCAGTATTATCTCCATAGAAAAACCACTGTTTAATCCATGTCTGTGAAACTGGTGATGACTGTTGTCACACTGAGTGTTATCCCTGATGTTTGACCACACTGTGCTACTATGATTTTACATTGTCAGAGGGCAATAGCTTTTTTGGATGTAGAGGCGTTTTGCATACAAGAAAGACTTACAAGTCTCAGTATCTAGTTTACATGGTAGTGTACTTGTGTGATTTCCAATGCTGCTGTCACTGTGTTCCCATTTTTGTGCAGTTGTGAGAACGGCCTGCAGCATGCCATACCTCACTACGTCACCACATACGCCCCCATGCTGCTGGTCCTCATAGCCAACCCTGTGTTCTTCATTCGTACCACATCTGCAGGTCAGTTCCCTGCCCTCTTCTTGCACAGAATAGTCTGTCATACATTCATATGGACACAAATAATCACCACACTCATCTTTTCTATTTAGTGACATCTTTACTAAAAGGACGGCAAGGAATCTACACAGAAAACGAGAGGCGCCTGGCCACTGAGATTAAAATACGCTTCTTTAAAATAATGCTGGTGTTCTTTATTTGGTATGTCACTTTCTTTTAACAGAAGGGATAATGCAAAAAAATTATTCATGGGATGTAAAGTGAGCTTTACAGTTCTTTTTGTGTTTCACATTTTCATAATTGCATTGTATAATGCATGTGGAGAGATTCCATAAAATGTGAACTGCATGTGAAATTTGTTCATTATGGAGCCATCTTGCTGTGGTGTGTAGTAATACACGCCTTCCAGTAATGTGACTTACACAAGGCAAACTTATGAAAAGTCACATGTGCTAGCCTCAGTAAGAGGTCAACCTAATAAACCTATTTATCCACAGTAATTTCAGGATATTAGAGATGGATATCAGCTGCATATATGTATGTTGAAAAGAAGAATACATTTGGACCTTTTTTTTGCTGGTGAATATAAAATAGAATGTGAAATAATTATTTTGCTTTTACGTGTTTAAAATGCCGCCTCACTCACAGAGAGTAGAGAAAAGCTAATGAGATATTTCCTCCTGGCCCTGGTGTTTCAGCTGGGTGCCCAACATCATCAATGAGAGCCTCCTGTTCTTCCTGGAGATGCAGGCAGATATTAAAGACAATAGTCTGAGGAACGTCAGGAATGCAGCCCTCATCACATGGTTTATCATGGTGGGTTACAGCACATAAACACACAGTATATGTAAAGTATACAGCAGTTTTACCACAATGACTTGCATTGTAGGCCCTTTTGAGCATTCTGTGTTTTTACTCTTCCAGGGCATCCTGAACCCCATGCAGGGTTTCCTCAACACCCTGGCTTTTCATGGCTGGACAGGATTCGATGTGGACCTCAGCCTGCAGCGGAGGAGGGAGTTGGCCTGGGACTCGGTTTCCACCTCGGTGCCCAATACGGGCGGCTACAACCCCATGGTGGGCACCACTCTGCTGTACCAGAGTCATGTCCAGGAAGCCAAGAAGAACATGACCGGCAACGGGCAGCAGCCCTCCGACGCCATCAGTGTCCTCTCAGAAGGTAATGGAGCCGGCAAGGGCAGTGACAATTACAGCTCCCCAGTATATCAGGGCTGGTGAAGCCTAAACCTGACACACTGCTCATCAGCATCCTCCAGGCTGCATGGTGTCCCCTGAAGCTGTGGCAGGACCGCCTCCCCTTAATATGAAGTATGTTTTCTTTAGATGAGATTATTATGGCGTGATTTCATCCACCGAGGAATCTGCTCCTTCCATCAGAAAACAGGATTTATCTAGTAGAGCAGGTTTTAATTGTTGCAATTAAATTATGTTTGATGGTATAGATTAGGAAACATTGGCCCAGGATATGTAGTTGTATTTGCGTAGTTAACAGTGTAATTATTACAGTGTAGATTACTTACGTGGAATTTTTCATCATGCTGCTAAAACAATATGCACAGAGCAATGGCAATGCTATTAAATAGGTCGATGAACCAGGTAAAAGATATTGAGGTACACAACATTGATATGGATTTATTGTATCAAAATGCAAATATTTATACTCTCATTCTAGCAACAATGAGGGCAAAATATTGAATGTATTTTGGGATGATTTTCTTAAGTTTTTATAGTATTTTCTACTATCTAATAGTTGTGATATGTTCCTGTGCATCGTCTAGATAATGTTCAAATACTATTCACTGTTTTGTTTCAGCGTTCAGGGTCCCTGACATGATAAATCCTAAGAAATAAAGTTAAACTTTTTAAGGCATTTATGTTTTTTATTCATGAATGTAGTCCTGAATCTGTTTCTCACAAAGTCAAATGCAAATTTAGATCATATCTTCCACCTATCTTGGTAGTGAAAATGTATTAAATTACAAATTTTTCAACTAAAAACAAACAAAAAAAAAGGAATTGCATTGTCAGGATATTTGTCACTCATATTCCCAAAATACATTTGTGAGTCAAATGTATTGATGAATGGATACATAATAAAACACGAATATCTCGACGGGTAAGCAGCGACTGTCGAGATGTTTTTATGTGTAGAGAAAGAGATGGACTCTACCACACACACCAGTAATCTCCCCCTATTTTGTCCCCCCCTATTTAGGTTCAGAGTCTAGTACAGTTGAAATCCACATTTCCAGCGAGCTTCGAGACTATGAGGATGTAGACGCTGATGGAGAATCCTTGGAGAACTCTGTGAGACACTAGCTGGGGTCACCAACTACCTGCCTCCCTCTCCCTTGTTCTGTGTGATCATATTTCTCTTTCAGTTATATTTTTGTTTTAGACGTTTGCTCTTAGCTGCTCCTAAATCATGAAAACACCTGGGCCATTTTCTTTTCTGTAGCCTGTCTTCCAGTTTCCTATGGAGATTTTCCAGCAATCAGATGGTTTTGATAGTTCATTAGTTGACATGACAGAATAAGTCTGCCTCTTGATTCCAAGCATTTCATTTCTTCCTAGCACTAAGCCCTTTTAATCAGTCTGCAAAACAGTGTGGTGTTACATTATTGACCCATCAACTGTACTTGAATGGTCCCACTGGTACTCCACTGTCTCATGTAGCAGTCAGATAGTCAATAGAACAAACCTGACGTTTTCTTATTGATGAATAGAGGCTGACCTATAAATTTGCCTTAATTACTTGAAGATACAATTCTTCAAGAAAATGCAGTCAGTACGATGCACGCTGGTTTTGTGTTATGCACTCGTAGTATTAAGCTTCCTAAGCACAGGATCATGTAATAAGCTAATGAGTGTCTTTTTTTTAAAAAGAAGTGTAATTGTGTTTCGACTTTCCAAAGTTCCAGCTGTCCATCTTGTATTTTTACTCATATCTATTTTATACAATATTAAATATCAAGAATGTTTCTTAAGGTTTTGTTGGTGACAGCGTTCTTTGATGTCTTTTGAGTGATTGCAGAAGACTTGTGCCATTCCCAACCCTTCTTTGGTCCTTCCCACATTAGATATTACCACCTCAGTTACTTGAGCTAAGGAAATCAAACAAGAAACAGACTCCGCCAAGTTTTCCGATATCAAAATAGAGTGATTTATTTGAGACATTGAGTGACTTCATCGTTTTGTCTTGAAACAGATGAGCGCACCCTGGACTAGGGTGCGAGAGAGATAGTAGCTGTCACAGCACTTATTCCACACTGGGCTCCTTAGCATGCCAAGATGGCCACCAGCCACAGCCCAATTCTCAGTCTGACACAGACAATAATGGCTCTCAGCAAATAAACAAGTTAGACAACAGTGAGCCATCCATCAACGTCCAATTCTGACGTAAAGAAAAAAAAAACATAAAAGAAAAAAATAAAACCCTGGCCCTTCACTTTCAGCAAAATCCAAACATTTGCTGAACCCACCATCAGAAAAAGTGCACTTCACATTGCTCTAACAGAGTTTGACTGAAAGGGAAAGGGACCAGCAAAAAAGGCATATCAAAGTGGTGGCATGTTAGTGAAGACAGTTTTTACATTAGACCCCAGTAAGCAGAAACAGACATACTGCACACTGTTAAAGCTCAGCCCACCATACAGGCATTTCCAATCAGAAGTCACATCTGACCAAATCTGATCAGCTGGCAGCATTATGTGGGACCTAAACTTAACTGGACCAATCATAACCTTTTTAGCAACAGCAGAACTTTTGCTTGACCAACCACTTTCTAGTCATAATGTGCGCTGAATTTTCAGTAGACTGATCAGGGGAAAGTGCCAAACGGAAACCATGGTAATGTTACTTATGCAGCAGTTTTTCCCCCAGACAGGTGGGTATGATGCCCTCACAGGTATGCTTTAACAGGATCTGTGCTGTCCTGCTCCACACAAAATGTCAAATTAAAGCAACAAGCCAAGCAGAAGACGATGATGACAGTTACATCCCCATATTTAGCTCGTTCACCAAATAATTCCACTGAACGAGGAGCAGATCTCTTCCATGGCTTGCGACGGAACAGCGATCAATAGAGGAGAGAAAAAAAGTTGTTTACCTCATCTGTCTCAATGCCACCAGTGACTCACTGGACAAACTAACTTGATGTATTGTATACGACTGGCCAAGCCGAACATACTCTGTGACAAAAGAAACTGGTCTGACATGCACTTAATTTTAAAAAGGTCTTGTAACGGAATACCAGCAAAGAAAAGATGTGAGAGCTCTAGCCAGTAATGAGCCCCTACATGATGGCATTAAAGTGTACTGTATATAAACATATATACACAGTATATAAGTCTGTGTATTCATCTAATTTACATATCTTTACATTCATTAAATTTACATCCAAAAGGGAGAAAATTCTCTTTATAAACCACACTTTTCACATCATGTAGACTCGTCCACAAAATTACATTTCCTAATCCCCCGAGTGAATCAAACAGGTCATTTTAAGAGGTTAGTTCTTGGCAGTTTTTCTTTCGTTGACCTTGATGTTAACAAACATGAGCTAAGAACTACCTTGTAGCGGCACATTTCATTTTGTCCTTTTGTGGAAAAAAAAAAAAAGATCAGCAAGAAGTACTCTTGAAACAAACTATTCTCCGTTGAGGAGAAGTTAAGCACCCTGTCAACAGAGAATGCCAGTGCTTCACTAATAATGTCACCTTCATCATGTCTCCAATCTGTTAATTTGGACATGAAGCAACATTTGCGCAGAGGAACTCTAAAACCTTTCTTTCATAATTTGTTGCCCAACACAGCCGAACACTGGTGTGCCTCATTCACACCTTTCTCTATATACAAACTCATCTGTGTGTTTCCATCCTTCGCCATATAACAGCTGGACCAGTGGCCTGGAGGGATCATAGCACTTCCTCTTTAGAAACCTTTTAAAACGTGGATGCACCCAGGGAGTTGGATTTAGTCCAGTCTTGGGGATTTCTGAGACTTCCGTTGTGGTCTCCAGTAGGCATGCGTATTATAAAACACACATCCACAAACTGTGAGGCTCACTGGATTTAGTTGGTTTTGGTTTCTTAGAGGCTGCTGCAGTCACGTGGTTTTCGTCCCGTGAGGGTTTTGTTCCACTCCACCTTACAGCCCTTCTTGAGCAATGAGTGTGTCCGCTGATGTCAGTAGAAGGCAATTTGCTGCACATTCCAGAATTCATCTTCAAAGTCTCAACCGGCTATTTTCGGAGATCAAGAACGCATACCTGGAGGGTAAAGATTACAGGATTAATGATTTTGAATATCATTTTCTTTTTTAAATCACTGTTCTCCAAGTGCTAGTCATGGGACTTTTCAATCAATGTTATTTTATCAAACAGAAGCACTGAGTAAATAAAAGAGCTGCACATGCAAATAACAAACCATTACAAATCTGAAAAAAGTAATCAAAATGTCCATGGCTTACCGAGCCGTCTGATGCACTTGCACCAACTTTGTCCCCGGTGCTGTTCCAGCAAACCTCGAAAATACCACCTGTTCCCCTGTAGCTGTGCACCAAGGCTCCAGTCTGAAACCACAGAGCAACCGATAAATGACCGACTCCACCGAGTGACTGCAATCAATAAATCTTCTCTTCTGCTGGTTGCAACAGCTTGAGTCGTAGTCGGACACTTACCATGGTGTTCCAGATGTGGACGCACTTATCGAAGGAGCCGCTCGCCAGGTGCTTGCCATCAGGGCTGAAGGCCACACTGTAAACTGGCTCCTGGTGCTTGGTCAGCGTGTGAATACACACGCCCCGCTCCACATCCCACAGTCGCACCGTCGAGTCGAAAGAGGCGCTGCGGGTGTGGGAGAGACAACAAATTTAAGGGTCATGTTTTCTTTCAACCGCACACATTGGATAGAACAGCAGCATCAGAGATTCTTAATCCTGTTTTTTTTGTTTTACTTAAAAGATGATCCATTTAGGCAATTCTTAAAATATCCTTGTCAGATGAATTACAATAATGGCATATTGTATAGCTCCTGTGAGCTGCTCCCTAATAGCACATTTCATTCATTTCCTTATTTCATTCATTTCCTTATTTCCTCTCCCTGGTCCTTTTGACGCGTAACTTGGCAGTCTACTGGGAAGGATTTTTATGATGCAGCAAATCAAGCCCCAGAACTCCCAAACTGAACCAAATGAAAGCAGAAAGCACATCTTTAGGGGCTACAGTTTGTCACGGCAACAATCATGTTTTTACTAGCATCAGAATGTCTTGTCCCAAGGAATTTCACAGCGTTACATTAACCCCACCATCCTACGCATGGCACACTGGAAACATGCCTGGTACAGAGGCAGCAAAAGTCGTACTTTGACGGCATACAAACAAAATAAGATGTGTGAACTTTTCAAAGTGAGACACTGTGAACATCTGTCACCCTGAAACTGAGACACTGTTGAAAGCAAGTGATAATGAAAAAAAACTGGCTGACTTCCATTAACACATCTTCATCACCGAGATATTAATAGGCAAGCCTAATCTGCTACGGGTGCCCTTGGCAACAATTGAAAGTGAGCTCAGAAGGATTTTATGGAAGGAGCGAAATTGAAGTCAATTAAAAATGTATGGCACACATTCAGCGGTGGCATTTACTTAAGATTACCAAGTTCCTTACAAGCTGTGCCGACAATGGCAGTTTTTCATCCAGAGTGAAATATATGCACGTACGCTGGGATGTCAACGAGGCCTGTAAATGCCTGTGGTATTTGAACTAGAACATTTATACATGCATGCACGTCTGGGTCAGGGCGTAAGGCTGTGGGCCACTGACAATTACTAGCACTGGGACTTTGCCTGGGACACGGTTTCCTTTTGAGCGCCAGGGCCTGACAGGCATCTCCTTCACAGGCACACAAACGGACACAGGCGCGCGCACACACACACACACACACACACAAACACTGTCTGTTCTGAGCACACAAACCTGAACATTGTCTCAGAATTGAACAAACTTGGGTGGTGCCCTGTGGGATACTGTATGGGGTCTGTGTGTGAGCGATTTCCCACCTGGCGAGCATGATGTTGGAGTTGGGGTTGCTGGTGCCGGGGCCTGTGGGGCTCCACTTGATGGTGTAGATCTCTTTACTGTGAGCTTGGAGGTCATGGACACAGGAGTCCTGCTTCATACTCCAAATCTGTGCAGGAAGGCAACAGCAGGAACAAATACGATTGAAAAACACCAATCACCACTCGCCTTTGTTTTTTTTTACCTCTCTGAAACTAAAGAGTCTTACCTTTAAGGTCATGTCGTCTGAACAGGAGGCAAGCAGCATACCTGATGGATCCCACTTTATGGCATTAACTTCATTCTGCAAAACACAAATCAAAAATATACCATCAGAGTAAAATAACAGACTCATTACATAAGTTCTATTGTTTGCTTGACCGCCTATGGGGTCAGGATAGTGTGAGGTGTCAGAAGAGGAACACAAGAAGTCCTGTTTACCGTGTGGCCCTGGAAGGTCTTGAGAGGCCGGTCGCTGCCGAGTCGACATACATGGATGCACATGTCTGTGCTGCAGGAGGCAAAGGTGGTATTGTTCTGCCAGTCGACATCCAGCGCTGGGGCTGTGGAAGATTCAAACACACAGGCCCACATTCATTAAGGGTTGTGATGCTTATGAGCGCACAATACACCTCTTGATTGAGTAGAAAACAAAGCGTTTGTGATGCACACTGGCTTTACCTGAGTGAAAGGGGAACTGCTGCTTGGCCTCTCCTGTGTGTGCATCCCAAATGATTGTCGTCTGGAAAATGAAATCGTACATTAAGAATCATGAGGGCATGCTGTATTTCTGTATGAAGGATTAAACAGATTGCCACATAAGAGGTTCTTTAAAATGAATACTGAAAGACTTCAAAAGTAGTGTAAAAAACATCAAGGATATTACTATTGAAAGCAGCCATCAGCAGCAAGCACACAAATCCATGCTTAAGGTAATTTATGAAATACCTTATCAACACCAGCACTGAGAATAGAGTTCCCCTTCTTGTTCCACTTCAGTGCAAATATTGGCCCTTTGTGCTGCCCCAAGGTGCTTGCCAGATTTCCTAATGGATAAGAACCATATCAATTTCTTTTAGAAAGGATCCTTCAACAAATTATCATTGTTATTATTCACAATAACAATGGCATTAAACGGTGCTGACTCAGGTAACGATACTACACCACAATAAAGGAAGACATACCATCCTTTGTCCATATCCTGGCAAATCCATCATACGACCCTGTTGCTAGGAGAGTCCCATCGCTCTTTTGGACAAAAAGATAATAGAACTGTTATTTAACCATCCTAAACTGCACAGTCTGTTTGCCACACGGTAAGAGAAGAAGAGGATAGATGTGGATGGATGATTGGGAACCTACATTCCAGTCTAGTGAGGTGACGTCTTTGTTGCTCGGGACGTCCTGGCCGCCTTCTCGGATACAGTGGCGCAGCACCAGCTGGGTGGAATTGGAGTTGCTATTCTCGTTTAGGTTCCAGATCCTGGCTGTGGAGTCCCCCGAGCTGAAGGCAATACCAACACACCAGGGGAGGTCAATATATTGTTGGGAGTACGAGCTGTCAGAGTTGGTTCTTATTAAACCGATAAATCAATAATAACAAAACAGCGTTCACATCTTTCTACATTAAAATCAATACAGTACAGCGTAATTCAACCAGCGTGCGTAATTCAAGTAAACCCTCCAAGCTTTAGCTAATTCAATTCATGCACATTTCAATGCACTGAGTAATACACACAGGAGTGGAATGATGATGAATTAGGATCCAGAGAGACTCACCCTGAGGCCAGCAGGTCGCTGACAGGGTTCCAGGCACAGATGAACACTTCAGATTCGTGGCCTCTGAGCACCGTGGCTTTGCTGGCTGGTATCTCCACATCCATATCCATCTCCATGGGCTCGTGGTTATCTGATAAGATGTGAACACACACACACACACACACATGCAGACATACACACACGCATACACATTTGTCAGAAGAGCTAGGGGGTAATAAAAGAAAAAGAACATTTTATTTTTTCTCGAACAACAAATGTTTATTCATGCCAAATGTTCAAAGCGATGACGGTCACCTTTTGAATAATGGGGAGACATCTTCAGAGAAAATCAATAACCATTTTTGCTGGTACATGCCGCTGTTTATACTACTCCAAGTACTGACCTACTTGGAGGACAAAAAGCAATCATGGTATAATCAAAGCCCAGAACTAACTAACCATCCTAACATGGGACTTTGATAGCTTGATGCGCTTTTAGAGATGATTTTCTGCAATACCATGTAAAGCTGATGCCTCCCTGCATCCTCAGACACTGAAACCTAACTCACATTGAGAAAACTCTTCCTGTTGCCACCCACACCTTCGAATTAAATTCCTAAGGGATCTGCTGACACAAACATCCGCTCCGTTTCCTCTTGTCTAGGGCTTCACCTGATCTACACCTCTCCGGTTTCACTCGCTGAACTTAGCTTAACTAAACAGCTGCTAATGAACTCGCATTCTGTGAAAACCACACTGCAGCGGGGTATCATGTCCTTCCAGCACACACTTTAAACTACAAAGATACTTTGCTTTGAGGGATGGGCAGAGTGGTTGGACAAAATGTCCCTCCGTTTTGTATAATGTTTTTTTATGTGTCAAACTGTCATATGATAATTTGGAGATATCATCTGAATTTGGAAAGCTGCGGCTGATTTCGTAGGCGTAATGCATCCATTAGCCTGCCTTCCTTGTGACAGCACAAGGCAGAAACACAGCCCACAAGGAGCAGCCCCCGCCTGCCATGTCTTTCAATTCTCTCCCCTCTCCCACACACAGATTCACTCCATCACAGTGCATATTTTAAAGTCTTATATTTAGAAAAGTTAATGTAGTCAGTGGATACTCGATTATTTGTCAAAATTAAAAACTGAGAGTGAACATTGTACTTTCTTTCCTGAGCATGACACAAGGTTGAAACATTTAAGTACATAAACTATAACAGTAAAAACATAACAATGCGTTTTATTCACTCATATCCATTTATAATGTGCCTCTAGAAACGTACAGGAGGGAGAAACTTTTTTTGTGCTTAGCTGCTTGAGCTAGAGGAGACAATACTTTTTTTCCCCCCAACCTGATTATCATATGATCACAACTTTCCTTTTATAGAGATGAGGCCGATTCCTGCTGTGATATATTCGGCACACTCCCATTAAGAACAGGAGATTGAACTTACTCATGTTGTGAGTGCCATTCTCCTCCCCATTGATGGTGGCTTCTCCATTCTTTGGTGCATTGGACTGGTGGCCGGAGACGGATGCAGCCATGGCACAGGCGGCCTGCTGCTGGGCTAACTTGTCGCGGAAGGCCTGCTGCCGCGTCTGCACCACGTCTGGCATCACCGCGTCGATGAGGGACAGCGACTCGATCGGCCGACCATCAAACACTGTACCGTCCTACCAGGGAACAGCAATCAATGATGGTTCATGAATTTATTACACTGACAATGTGAATATAAATCAGTATTTTAGAGTAGAATTTGCTGTAAAATCGTATTGATCTGGAGTCCATTTAAATTATCATATCTATTAATTAGTAAATAATTCACATCTATTGATAGTGATGTGTGTGTGTGTGAGGCCAGCCAGCCCCATTAGCCACTTCACTTCAGAGACAACACAAAATCTCAGATGTGGAACCAGAGACAATATGTGTGTAGTTGAAACTGTGGCCCGGCTGACAAGACTTCTAGCATGAAGATGACTGAAAATGCCATGAACGTTGCTTTGCAGGAAACTGACTTCAGTAGAAATGTACATTGAGTTGTTGTAGAGATGAATGTAGTGAGTATTTTGACAGTAGCAGTCTTTGTATCATTAAGGGATCGCAGACAGCTCTGGTAGCCGGGGGCACCGGCGCCCTGCTCTCACCTCATTGATGCTGATCTCTGCCTCCACATACTGAAGCCCTTTCTGCAGGATGGAGATGAGGGCAGCAGGGGGCACTAGTGTTCCATTGATGTTGGACTGGCTGATGTGGCTCTCAATGCCAAAGGTGAATGCTGAGTGAGAGAAACCTGAAAACAAAATCCAATTCACATTCATTAACTGGAGGGTGCCAAGCACAAGATGTACACAAACACAACACAAATATTCAGAGGCGAGCCTCGTCTGATCCAAACAATGCTAATGGTAACTGTAAACAAAAACCAAATAGCACAACAAAACCAGTATGACATTTGAGCATACTATAACACAGGCCAAAGTCAATGTTGACATCTCAGAGCTAGCTTGCTTTCTGCCAGCTTCAAAGACAGTCTAAATAAAGACTAATAAAATGCATCAGCTAGGACCTTAATAATTCATCTGCACCCTGACAAATAGGTTAGTGTGAAAAGCATGTTGACACCTATACATGAGGAAGGAAAGTGATATTCTCTGCATCCACAAAGCATTTCCATTAGAATGGATGAATGGCCTGCTTATTTCCATCCAGTCACAGAATCATTTTGATGGGTCTCATGAAACATCCAAAATAAGAATGCTAACAGGTCAATGGGAGTTCACTGGTATGTAATTGTTGTAATGAAATGAACAGCACAAATTTGTGCTTTTTCTGTAGAAATCTATTGTTTGATAATTGCATCTTGTGGGCATTGGTAAAATTAGATGCCGGGAGTTTGGATAACCAAACACTACAAACTGCAACCATCTGCAAGTTTATGTGTCCCCAGTAAAGCCCCAGTAAAATATTTTCAGCAGACAGCAGCGTCAGTGTGTTCAGCAGATCTTTGTCTGTCAGACATACCTGATTCTTGGAGGTATCTGTAGACCAAGAAGTTCACTTCGTCACTGGTTATACTCATCTTAGCCCACCAAGACGGAGGAGGTATGTAGGAAGGCTGGGTTCACTCTAGAAAAAATAACACAAGAATAGGAGATTTTGAGGTTAATATTCATTCCCAGTCTCACAAGATAACATGTAATACATAAATTTCCATAAGAGTACCCCTCTGTGGGCCTCCTATAACATTTTGACAAATGACATATCTATCATGTTCCAATTAAAATAGATATAATCACTGCACACTGCATGAATTATGTCTTGATCCATGGCTAGCAGTGCAACCACGTGCAAACTCACTTTAACACACGCACACACACACACACATGGGATGGCCCTGACTTGCAGCCTCTATTAGTATGTGCTTCCTCTTGTCTTGCCCATTGTTGCATGATTCCTCCCTCTGACAATGTCAATGGCTGGGTCACTTAACCTGTGAATCCAACTCTAGCACTGGAGCTAAGTATTTCCAACCTCTTTTCTCTGACCTAATGGCAGCATCTATATCCATTTGGCTTCCACAGAGAAGTGGATGGTGCCTCCCATTAGTGACCTGGCCAACCATCTAGATGGAGGAGGCCTGATAAAGCAGTAAGGATATTAAATGCCAGTCTGCTGTCCATCTAGTAAATTACAGAAGAGAGCATGAGGCTAATTACTCATATAGAAGCCAGTCTGACTTTCCCTTCAGGATTGTTTTCAACAAATAAAACTGTTTAATACCCCTTATGTTAACATTTCAATTGAGATTGTCTCAAAACTGGAGGGAGCTGAACGAACAAAAAAGGCAATTTAGGTTTTATTAATTCCATCAAGTTTTTGTCCTCAGGCTGATGGACACTTCGAGAATACTGAGTAGTTTCCCAATGGCTCATGCATTCACATTACCAACATAATGGAAATGGAACTGGAACTGCACTTACAAACAGACACTCACACACACACAATACAGTAAAATACAGTAAAAAATCCCAAATTGTAATTCCAACAAGGAGCTAGGGAAGGAAATGGTTCTGGAGCAGGGTAAAGATTTGACAGCGATAAATGTTAAACTTGATTCAAACACACACTACAACCTGAGAATGAATCATGACCGTATGTCAAAACTATTTCCTGCCTTACCTGTGGGAGATAAAAGGGACAGACATTTTGTCCAGACTAGACAGAGAAATAAAGGGGGGGGGAGGGGGGTGTCAGGTATGAAGAATGCATGCTTGTCTAACTTCCATTCCAAACACTTTCAAGGCCCACTCAAGTTCCCCTTTGGTAGCATAGCAACAAGAAGGATCCAGCAAAATAGACAGAGAATAGTGTTGTCCCAATTACCAGCGGGCATACTGCCAGAGGGGTTGAACATGTTACTCAACATGAATTATTCACTCCTTCACCTTGGGATATTCTTTCAGATGGACTCTAGCTTTATTGTACCACAGCACACATGCTAAGGGCCTGCAATGGAACAACCTCTGCAATTGATGGAGGCAGAATATGAAGTTTCTTATAAATTTTCCAACAGAAAGAGATGGGGCTATTAAGTCGAGGCTGGTGTGAGAATAAATATCACATTGAGACAAACTTTTCCTGCAATACAATCGCTAGAAAACATAATTCAATCACAAAGAAATATTACCAAACAGAAACATTATTGGTTTCAGCACAGCATTTCATACTTTCTAATTATTATTATTACTATTATTATTGGGTGGCCACTGATCAGTAGGGTAAATCAGTGGGCATGCAATTGAAAAAATAAACAACTCATTAGACAAGAGCTCTTTACTTCCCACTTCCAGAAACCCAAACAACCCTGGTTATTTCAGCCTTTCTACCTTGGCCGTGTGTCGCCCACAGCCCGCTGCCACCCTGCTTCTCTTTGGCTAATTAGATAACATGAGGGGCTTGGAAGGGGCTATCCACATCAAAGTGGAGAGCTGCTGCTCCCAGGGCCGCCGCCACTACATACCAAACAACTGGAAACATAATTAACAGGCGGCCTGGAGGGGCTTGAGTCCCAACGGGGAAAGGCAGCAGCAATAATCCCTCTATCAGATGGGCCCATGATGCCACCATCCATTACACCACTCCCTGGGCATCCAGGCCTCCCTTGACAAAACACTGCCTCTTCCAGGGAATCAGACAAAATGCTAACTTCAGCACTGGCTCGCAGGCTTATCCACTGTGAAGTGATAAGTGGAGTCAGAGTTTGAAGACATGATCCCTTTCAAATAAGACACCGCACAGGTAAAATGGAAGCACTTGCGAGGCTGCTACTACAAAAACTTTCTTTTTCTCTCTGTATTTACACAGGAAAAATTTGTAGAGCATGTGTACTCTCTTACAGCAACTCCCTTTTCCACCCTCATTCACACTTGGGACTACAATTAATACCCATTTTACAATGGTATCAACATTTTCGGTTTCACATGTAAACAGCTGAATGTAGAAGAAGAAAGACATTGGATAGAAGAGACAAATGGACACCCTACTGAGCCAATGATGAGAACCCCTGCCGTGGTCCTCAGGCTCATTGGGGTCATCTTTAACATGTTTACTGCACTGTAACAGCAATTACTTAACAGTGTAAACCACACCAAGCTCCCCAGCTCTTCATCCAACCTTGCACCAGAGTGCAACATGGCCTGTGGCTGTGTGGAAGAATAATAAAGCCCTTCATACTGGATTATCATCTCATGTGGGCACCACGATTTGAGTTTACTCTTTAAATTCAAAAATTCTTTGGAGCTATCATGACATTGAACTTGACACGCAACATGTTTGAGTGTTATGATGCCTCCCTGTTGGAAGGCACAAAAACATGTTATAGCTTGTCTGATAAGATGAAGGAAATCACTGTGTGCCTTGCAATTATTGTAAATCAGTAACACTCAAAAAGAAACAGTGCTGCTGTTCAAACCCTATGGTGAAGCTACTGATATGCCAGTCAATAGAGGGATGTGGATTTGCATGTGACTGAAATTATCAGAGTTTCTTATTTTACAGGAACATTACACTAAATACGCATTTTTAATTTTGAAAACTTAAAAGGTAACCCATGTAAGATAGCATCAGTTATGATCACTACATTATGTTGCTCCTGAGAGCTGCTTTCTGTTGTCATATTTCATCATTTTCCTCCCTACTGCTTTACATATATGTTGCTAGCATTAGCATGTGCCATCACAACTAATTTCACAGCAATGTATTGATGAAAATCCATGGCATATTATCGATGTACATCGCAGTACATTTTCTGTAATGGAAGCAATATCATTTCAGTATAAATGTAGGCTATATAAACATATAAACATTAAGATGATTTCTTTGTTTTTTTCCTGAGAATCCATGCGTGTACATGACCATACTAGCACTGTGGCTAATCTGCGATCATTGGCTGAAAGGGTTCATGAATAATAAGTAGCTGGCTCCCATGGCTGCACGACCCATTTACGACACTTGCTGCCAGCAACGCTGTCAACTGCCACTTCACCTGCTGTAATTTCATCTAACTAGCTACAGTTAATTAATAAAATAAGACAAAACAAAATTAAATAAAACAATGGCTCCTAGAGTCTTTGATACTTCCACACTCAGCAAAACACCACTACCACAAAAAAGTTGATGACTGAGGTCACCAGACGCACATGAATTATTCATAAGGTAATGGACAAAAACTTGCATAGTATCAAAAATAAAACATTATCAAGCTTTACATCTAGAGGAAGGAAATACTACCTGGGCGTAAATTCCAGCCACAGTTGGAGGTTTCAATCATTTACAAGACACACTTTTATGATCATTCTCCATAGAGCCCCATTCTATCTGGTCTCTGCGAGAGAGAATAATACTACCACATTTAACCACTAGGGGTGTCTCATAAAACGTCTGTCGTAATACTAGATGAGGCAAACATTGTGTAGACGCACACATCTCCATTAATTCCGTTACTATACTTACTGTTTACTATCTCAAAAATTTGGTTCTGATATCATTTGGCGTTGAATGCAAATCGTATCTAGGGAAATAAGTCGCGTGATAACACTGATCCACAGGGATTTTTAGAAGGGAGAGCGGGCACACTGGAAAAAGGGCTTAACATTCACTGTGGCCAGAAATATCTTTTAAGGTTCAAGATGGTTCTGAGACCGATTAACCCTCAAGCTTCTTAATCTTAGCTAACATATGCTCACAGAACCACTCACAAGGTTTATATAATTGAATATCCTAATTAAAATAACCTATTTATTATAAGTCTAGGGTTACACCTATCATAAGCTCAGTGTATGTGATAAGAAAGCAACAAACTCTACTACAAAGACAAATTTTTGCTTGCTAATCTGTCCTAAAATAGATCAGGATAGTTTGTGGTGTGGACTCAAGGACACAACATTGCTCTGCCCAATTTGGAAGAACAAAGTAATTGATTGGAACAGCACAAAAGAAAGCACAATCCTTTTCAAAGACGGTTGATAGCAAATATTAAAACAGTCTTCATGTCAAATTTCAGCTACCGTGGTCACAACAATTAATGTAAATGTAAATAGCTATTTAGGTAGAATTCTAAATAGGGCTCATCCCCCCCAATCACTAAAATAGAAAGATACAATTTGAACACAAACATCATTTGATCTAAAAAAAAAAAACTGGTGCTGCGGGATACAGCCAGCCATCTCCTGTACATGTAGGGTTTTGAAAGAATGATGTAGAAAAACAGGACACTACAAAAAAGGCAGTTTAAAAAAAGAGAGGAAGGCTGAGGCACATTCTATACTAGCATGCCAGGACCCCATTTTCTCCTGAACAGTCACCTCCTGACAGATGTGCAAACAAGACCTGGAAACAGCAGCCATTTTCTCTTGAACTGCTCTGCTGAGTAAAACCCGCCTTTGAAGCTTTTGGTTGGGCTGCAGTCTTGGAGGAGGGGGGGGGGTGGTGGTGGAGGGAGTGGGGGAGGGGAACATAGGGAGGGGGAGGGGGGTGGCGGTGGGGGAGGGGAGCAGGGATGATAAATAATGATCCCCCACACAGGTAGTCACAACAACCGTTTGTGCATTATTCTTTGCCTTTCTCAATGAGTCACTTAGCGACAGCCAATGTAGGTCGGCGAAACTGTGGGGGATGGTAGCCTATAGTCTCTAGGGGAAACACTTCTCCCACGCCTGCTTTGGGTGGCAACACTTTCAGCGTTTAGGCCTACTGGTTCTTTCAGCAGCTAACAATGAAAAGGGTCATCAGGGTAACAAATTCCACCGCCACAGTGTAGGATATAGGTGAGAGGTGTGTTTGGCGCTACTACAACCACTGATACTGCAATCCTGCCCAGATCCTTTGATCCTGACAGGGATTACAATGAGCCAAATCCTTGATATACTGGGTATACATAAATCACACTTTGAAGCGATTGCATCATCTTTGGTGGGTTTATGTGAATAATGGAAGCTTTTTTTTTTTTTTTGCAAGGCCCAGTATGAAACAAAAACATGTTTAATGTACGTTTTTCTCATGCAGTAGCATAACAGACGTTAACGTGTGCCGCCGAGCCTGTGGTTTATTTTCTCCCAGGGGAATGGATGGGGGATGGTGACAGATACCGAGGATCACTGAAAGGATTTATCATGATGGCTTCTCATCAGGACCTATGATCCACCCACATGCTGAACCCATTAGCATCTAATAAAAATGACAACTCCCACTAGCATATTGGCATCATAACAACCATGGGACCTCAGCAGGCAACGCAGCCTAAGAGAACTGCACCTGGGTTGTTTTCCCAATCAGTACGGACAATTCAATATTGCGATGTATCGCGATTTATCATGGCACTTTTATTTCATTGGACTGCAGTAAAAAGCTCAAATTTCATGTATACGGGGAACAAAATGTCTAAATCAATTATACTGATGAGTAAAAACTTCGGAATCAACTACTAGGTGAAATAAGGACTGTAACAAAAAGGATTTTTTCAAAATTTGGTCAGAAAGTAATATTTTTGCAGTAAATAATAGGTTCTCTGTTCCCTAAAAATAATGTGCATGTGATAATAATGCAACTGGTAACAATCAAAATCAAACAAAAATGGAGCAAAATGAAAAAAAAAAAAGAAAAGCAAAACAGCCTTGGTGGTAATGTACCTCAGAGGGCAGCACGCCTCCTCTTACCACAGCATTGCAATAATGTTGTAATTTTACAGACCCAGATGAAATTCAAGGTCTTTCAGCTCTCTTTAAATGACTACTTTTTCCATTTTCCGAAACACCATTCTCAAGAATATTATGTGGCCTTTCAATAAAATAATTGAAATGCACATTTTTCATTAAAATCTGACCACGGGATCAGCTTTTTGCAATGGGAACAAAAATGTCACTGTATTTAATCATCTGGAATTTGAGAAAGCAAACTACCAACACAGGCTACTAAAAATTACGGTACGTTAATGAAAATTTCTCATCGACTTTGCACATTGCTCGTCATAGGATTCTACTTGCTAACTGGAATTTACACCAGGGCAATTGCAACCTCAAGTAATAATTCATTCTCTCATTCTCGCTCTAGTGCGTGTGTGTATGTGTGTGGGGGGTGTTATGCATGTAAATACTCTGTGGAGGGGACTGTGGGACACAGAGAAAAATAAGTCATATTTCTCAATCTGAGAGCAGCAACACAATTACCTAATACCGCCTCACCATGTTGCCTAATGCTCCTCACAGAGAACAAAGCAGGAAAGCCCCCGTCAGAAACACTGTACGCCTGATCTGTTACTTTAGCCTAAGACAACAATTAAAAACCCTTTCATCAATATGACCTCGCATTCATGTGACCAGATTCACATAAACTGAACAATTCATACCAATTGAGGGAGATATAGATTTGTTTTTCCACTTAAGTCGGTGTGCTGGGTGCAACATAGTTCACTGCCCCTTTTTAACCCATCAAGGACACTGAGTGAACAACTGAACTCATTCTCTTTTAAATAATTAATTTGCCACTGTGCAACAAAGACAGCGAGTAAAATGAATGAAGCGGTTTTAAATCTAGGCCAACACAACAAGACAATGCCACAGGCTTACCATATTTCATGCCTTTATGTTGTGTGACATGATAATGAGTCAAAAGTTCCTGACAATAGCATCTGTAATAGAGATTAGATTATGAGTTCATCTCATCAACAACAACAAATTCAACATTGGATGTATATTTGTTATATATATATATTATACAGAAGACAAAAACATGGTGTACTGGCTGCACATTGCTGAGATATTATGGATGCGACCATTATCTTGACCGATGATAGGAACCTAAACTCATGGATACTAAGTCCTCATGCAACCATATTTCTTGACAAGCCTGTGCACTAAAATTAAGGGATAGGGCTTTTACTGAGAGAAAAACATTAAGTGAAGCGTTTAGCCAGTTAATCATTTCAGCCATAATCATTTTTTTATAGGGTGCTGTAAATATAAAATCTGTATCTACAACGGCAAGCAAGAATTACCGTCCTTGAGAATGTATTTGTCAACACAGAAGCCTCAGCCAAGCAATTGTTTTCAGCAAGATGCCCGGCTTATTGAGGATTGCACAAATAAGCTGTAAACACAGTGATACACCGATGTAGGCAATAAAAGTGTTGCTATGGTGACCAGAAGATCCTGCTTCTCTGTCAACAGCTGCTCATGCCACCCTAAATGCCCCCCCCCACCCTCCCCCTCCACTCTCCTTGAGCTTTCCTTCCATCTGACATCGGGTCAAGCAGGCAAGGCGGACGAGTGCGCTGAAATACTGATCTCCATTCTAAACCATGACTCTTTCTTCGCAAAGCACATACACAGTAACATGACACTAGCGCTACACACAAAAGATTTCCTTTCAGTGGGTGTGTGTGTGTGTGTGTGTGTGTGTGTGTGTGTGCGTGTCCTCTGCACAGTGCCCATCAAGCAGCTGACTGTACACAGAGTATATACTGAAAGCATGGCAACGCTCTATTCCTCCACATTCTCTATGATAAAGCATTAATCCCCTGCAATAGAAAACTGACCTTGTAATATTTCACAGTGCACTAACAAGGACTGGAGCCCCAGGTGAACACAACCAAAACATTATACATCTAGTTTAAGGCACAATTCCTGAGATTCTTTACAGTAAATTGCTTGGCACGGATGGATTCTCACTAAACGTGCCTAGCATTCTGCCCTCCTCGTCTCATTTAGCAAATGATTAACCAACTCTTGCTGTAATGATTTACAACTATCAATGTAATTGCAGAGCTATACACCTCCGCCTGCTACTATCTGGTTGAGGTGCACGTAGTACATTAGTGCCAGAAACAGGAGTGTTTTGTCTGTTAAGTGTACGTGTTTATGTGAACCACCAGTACAGCCAAACTGTGGTATCACTATGACATGTTTCAGACTACAAAGAGTAGGAAATGGCAAACCATGCTGTAGCAAACATGAAACTTTCACTGGTATTCTACAGATGGTCGTTTCATATCCGGAGCAGTGCGCTGAAAGCCACTATTCAGGGTTTTCCTCAAAAACAAGATAACCTTACCAGTGGCTGCCCACGGCCATGACTGCAGACAGATGACCTGCATGAGGATACTGAGAACAGCAGAGAAATCTTTATGACTGCATCATTAATTATTAACTAATATTTCTTGTTATCTTATGTGAGCATATGAACTGTCTCTAGAAAAGGAAGGCATTTCTTTTCAGCCAATGATTGATATTAAAATCAAGATAATATTCAAATATGTGAAATCGTCGACTGTGATGATATTACTTTCATGCCTGTTCAATAAAAATGTCACAGTAATAACTCGTAGATCATGCATTTAGTCACTGCTGTGTTGTAGGCTGAACTGGAACCTTAACCCTGTCACTTGTCCTCTAATCATTTCAATAAGACATTGAATGACTAGTTCACTTCACACCAGGCCAACTGATTGACAAAAGGTGTTTCATGAACCTATCAAGTACACATAATCACGCTTAATGATTGGTCGCTAAGTTAAAATGTGATAAACAGGAAACTAGTTTGCCATAGTTCAAGCTTGTTCCTGTCTTTTTTATTATTATTATGTAAACTATATAGAAGAAATGTTTTCAGACAAAGCATAAGTGTTGTGAGCCATTATGTAAAAGCCATAGTACAACTCAAGGATGTTCTTTACTGTAGCTACAACTACTTTGATAATGCTGATGACATCCTACATCACAGTGTCTAAAAGTCTCAAGTAAAAACTGCTTTCTCCAGTATTGTTGCTTTTTGAAAATGATGGTTTTAATTACACACTTCTTCATAAGGTTTCCTAATTTCTTTCACCATTATCTCCCATGTTACGCAATTCACAGACTAGCTGACTAGATAAGCTTCATGGCTTTTGTACGAAATCAGGAGGGGATGAGAGCGAGAGTGAGACTAATTTGAAACAATATTACCTTTGGTAGAAAATGTTCAAATTCTGGCATGCACGCGCTTGGATGAGTATCATCCACTAGTACCAATAGTGACTCTACTCAAACGCTTTCATTCTGAAAACCTAGTCTAAAATTACACTTCTGACGCAGGCACGGACAATGGCAACGTGGACCTTAATATTTGTCTAATTTCCTCGTTATAATCATCAAGAAATAAGATCGCCTGTTTGCAATTACAGACTAACCTTGGAAAAACTGTGTCCATTGATCCTGAGGGCCGTTAATGCTGGAGATTGACTACTGAGCATAAATTTACAGACAGATGTGTGCTAAAGTGAAAATGTTCCATGAAAATGAAATTTAACTTTAAGAATCTTTATACAAGGACACTGAATATATTAATTACAATTAGTGTAGACATGACAACAGGAACCGATTAGCTACTAGACACTAACCAGAGCTGGAAGTTAACACCCTTGAATGCTTGTGGCTTCCTCCCACTAGCTCTCACTTAAACACACATGGTCTAAGAAAGGTCAAGGCACAGCAGACACAACAATAAGCAGAGCCACCCTAAATCCAAAATAAGTCCAAATAAATAACTATAGCCTTGAACTAGCCAGTACTTGGATGTGTGTTATTTCAGAGTAACTGCTAGTCTGCCAATTGGCTGGTAGCCCATGCACACTGCAAGTCTCTTTTGGAGGGAGAGAATGGCTTACCTCCCCCCATGGCCTATCATAAATAAATACTGCTGCAGAAATATTTGGACAGTCAGATACTGAGCTTTACAGCAGCATGGGCTGACATGGGCTTTCTCTGGGACTTCCTTGCCCTGCTTGTGAATAGGGAATAAATCTCTGTTTTGAACGCATACAATCTAACACAATGTACCTTAGTTTTCCCACTGTCTCTTGTGTGCCTCTGCCCACCAAGTCAGGTCCACAGTGGTTAGACTTCAATGACTTATCAAAAACAATTTAGAGAAAAAATGAAAGGACCGACTACAGGCCATCAGAATAATGGATCATGAACCTACACATATTGTTTGCCGTCAGTTAATTTCAGTCCTCAGCACAGTTAACACTGAAACCAAAGGCAAGGGGTTTCATCTCAAATCAGTCACCGAACAAGAGGTAGATAGACAATAACCTGTGGGCCAACTATGTTATCTATTTATGCCCTCCAAGGACTGGATTCAGAGGTAACTACGTCCATCTTTTGAAACAGCCTATCAAAGAAAAACAATATAATCCCATCAGAACAGAATGTTCACTATGTCTGATCTGATTCAAAGTCTATGCAGCATCAAGAAAGCTTACAGTTGCTCTCTCTGTCAACACAAGACCATAAGCTCACAATGAGAGGCACTGATGACTTCTGACATTGTGACACACCAACAGCATTTAGAGCTCCACAAATGGAAAAAGGTAAAGTTGTCTGAGACAAGCAATTAAGACATAATAAAACCCCATTGTTCCTTTAATAGATGGCACTAAACCTGTTTTCTAATGACTGTAATTGGGTTTTACTGCAAATCATCAAGTCTAGTAACGGAAAACCGGTAAGAAGTCTGGTATGTTCTTTCTTCATGTACAAATTCACTGAAAATGAGAATCAGTCTGAGGTATGACAGTTGTGGTATCTCTGTAGTGACAACACTAGTGAAACCTAGTGGGTGTCATCCAGCTTTATGACCAATAGCTCACTATTCAATAAACCCCAAGGTGGAAAGGAGGTGGCAGCAGCAGCCAAAAACCTCAAGTCAAGTCCAGTCAGTATCTTGTCCTCAGAGAGGTGCTGGGACCACCCAAATTTTCTCCTCTACAATATAACTTTCTCATTAAAATGTGTCCATTTGATTTCAACAGCATAGCTACAATACACTGACTGGAGTTGGGTACAAACAATATCCAACAACAGCCCTTAGGCCAACAAGAAAATTACTTAGGCATAAATCATTGGTGCCATTAAGTATAGGAGTGGAATCAGGTTAATATAAGCTTCCAATAGCAGTGTAGTATTGTGTAGTTTGTGCCGTTACTTGGGTTTGAATTGATCCCTCTCATGTACTGCCTCAACATAGGCTTAATCATGAACACTTTGATCCTCAGTTCCCAGACTAGACATGTGAAAGTGGTTGAACATGCTCTTTCACATCACTCAGTTAACTACAGAGAACAGCCAGAGCTGCAAACTGGAAAATAAGAAGCATTAACATGACAAAATACTTCCAGGCTTCTTTATACAAGTAAAATGTTTCATAAACTGTTGTGTGGACAGGTGGAATCAGCATGGCCTTCAGCTTCATATTTAGCTGTTTGTTTTTTTTCTTTGAACATTATATAATGCTGTCGTTGGTGTGCTTTAAGATAAGTGTAGCTGACAGAGTAAACAGACAACAGCTTTACAATGTAGCCATGCTGTAACATAAACTATCCCTTGAAGAGCTGGTGGCAATGTCTAGTACAGCTGAATGTATTTCCCCTCCCCCACTCATGCGCTTCCTAAGTCTGCATGGCACAATAAATGTGTATCATTCACAGTTCAGTTT
This sequence comes from Centroberyx affinis, assembly GCF_046629955.1. Classification (NCBI taxonomy): domain Eukaryota; kingdom Metazoa; phylum Chordata; class Actinopteri; order Beryciformes; family Berycidae; genus Centroberyx; species Centroberyx affinis. The sequence continues at coordinate 172,272 of NW_027281368.1, forward strand.
GACAAAAATGACTGAAAATGGATCAGTGCAACTTAAGAGGGTGCAGCCTGCCTAGTATGCTATTTAGGGCAAATTAGATACCATTATAATTCAATACAATGGGGACAATCTCCATCCTATAAAAAGTTATTGTATTTTCTGAAGTAGCCTAGTCAACAGCTCAACTAGCGAGATTTAACACGAGTGAATATAACCAGCCGAAGTGAGATAGTTTAGATCCCAAACAAGGAAAAGGACAATTAAAAGACACAAGCAGGAATTTCAACACACGTGTGGAGTGACTACTGTGTGTGCCGGCAATCTCACCATCAACGCCATATTCACCCATTTCAGAAAGTCATTATCTTCTTTATACTAAAACCACATAAACCTGAATACAGTGCAGCCTAAATCATGACAGCGGAGTTTCTCCCTTACCTTTATTATGAGAGTGAACTCGTGGTGTCCGCCACCTCTTCCTCTTCCACAAGGAGAACCTCCAACTTCAGTGAGCTAGCGACGACTTTCCTCCCATTTTGCTTATTATCATCTTTCAAGTTCCGACCGCAGGTATATGACTCACTGTCGGCTATTCGGCGTGCTATGGAGCGTATTTACACACACACAAGTGACTTACCACGTAGACTGTAAAGTTAAAATAAACACGAGTTTTGTGGCTGGGGCTGCAGGCTACACAGTGGAGTGGAGTTTCGGCGTTCTGAGAATGGAACGTAAAGAGACAGCGGCAGGCGCTGATCGGCAGTGAGAGAGAGACATAGACGGAGAATGAGAGAGAGAGAGAGAGAGAGCGAGAGAGAGAGAGAGAGAGAGAGAGAGAGAGAGAGAGAGAGAGAGAGAGGTACTGACCTTAAACCTGATTATTGAAAACATGAGCCCCCTCTATTCTAAGGCACTGATACAACCAATATTTACCAAGCACATAGGCTAATTAATTATCTCACTAATTGCATTTATGATCTATTTTCTACCTCATTGCTCTAACTGGCTAGATCATATGCTAAAAAAAATGCAGTTTGTAGGTTATATGGTATCACTACTGAATGGGCACAGCTTACATAAACAGATAAACACGTGCTGCTGGCCCACTTCTGTTTGGAGGGCTAAGTCTTGGTACCGTCGCCACTGCACTAACTGTATATATTTATTTGATATTCAAATAGCTTCAGATGTGTCACCAAAAGGGGGGAAGCTCAGTATGACGCACATTTGACCCAAAAAATTAAATAGGCGATGTGCGGTTATCCAGTCAGTGTCGTTATTACACCCTTTTTGAATAAGCGTGCTAATCTATATTATTACTTTGACATTATCTTACAACATGAGCAGTGTGCTGAATGTGAGGCTACAGCCCTACCATGTATCTGGCCTCTGAGCCGCTTCCCCTCCCCCCGACACTCTAGTATTTTTCGCCTGCCCGGTCACACAGTGGTTGATTAATTCTCCTTTCGCCTTGCTCAGTCATTCAGATTTGGAAAGTAAATAACAAGTTGACATCATTACGGCTCTACATTGGTGTGACACATTCCTTTGGTTACCGTACACACCGAAATATGTGCGCATGACATATGCCTCGATTGCAATATTGTAGTAGGCTAGTGAACGTCTAGTCTCGAGTCAAAAATTATTAAGGCGCAAGGGTTTGATAGGGAACATAATGCTATATCCAAGAAAGGTTGAAATCTTTTATTTAAAAAAACCCAACACAGTTTGATGGAAAATGAGAACAGCATAATAGCCTATTTAACTGTAAACTGAATGCATGTCATGATGCATGGTTTCAAATTAGAACTATAGTAATCCTATAACAAATATTTTAAAAGATACTATGTAAATATCACAGCAAAGAAATAAAAAAAAAATCATGCAGGAAATATAGGTCAAAAAATGATATCACAATATCGTACAGTAATACCACAGGAACACAATATTTTTTCAAAATATAATAAGGTCTATGAATGCACTACTGAGTAGTCTATCACAGGCATGCAAGTCCCTATATGAATACTACAGGATTATTACAGTGATATTTCATTTGGGGAAGTGTAAAATGCCCAATCAATAATTGGCAAATTCTCATTGAGGCTTTCTCTCAAATATCCCTTAACACCTTCATACTGGCTTTAATTGTACTGTGGTATTTGGGGCCATGGTCATCATCTTACTCTTCTGTTATATCCCAACAGGTCACAGATAACTGACAAAGCTAAGTGCTATTGGTGATAATAAACAAAAATACCCAAGGGCATTAGGGTGGGTCGTTGGAAGGTTTCCCCTGATTGATGAGTTGATTGGGTCAATCTGAAACACATTTTTAGTAGACTCAAATGAAATGGAGTCTATATTTCCAGTGATATAACATGCATTTTGGATTGATTTCAAGACTTCATGCATGTTTAAAAATCAACAACATGGAACAGATTGACAATTTTCACATTTCTAATGTCCTCAATCCCTACTTGGCAACCCTTAGAGATAGATGGCATCCACGGAGGCTACGGCCTATCAAGGCCAAGACTGTCCCTCCTTAGCATCCACAGTAGAGTTATGTGTGAATCAGCTTATTTAATTCCCTTCGTGCATGTCAAATTAAACATATCCCTTGCAAATGCCTAAATATGTGTGCATCTGACAGGGCATGGTCATATATTCTCATATAAGAACATATTGGGCCTGTAATCTTCACAAGTTTGCAGTTTTTAAATGGGACATTTACATTTGAGGAATAATCCATTTTGGATGGGTGACAAAGAAGAGAAACAAGTAGACTCCACAGAAGACGAGCAGGTCTGTGTTAGCACATCAGCCAGAGGTCTCTGATGTGGAGCTGCTGCTTGTGGGTCTTTGCTGCAGAAAGGCTCCTGACATATCCATGTTCTCCAGAGTGATCCCTGTTTTGGTGAGAGCAAATAAATGGAGACATGAGGGAGGCATAAGCTGAGATGAGCTCAGCTCTCTGGACTGCCAAATAGCAGTTCCAGCGCTCTCCCTCCTTGACAGTCTGAGTGTAAGGAGCCTTAGTGGGATATATGAGGGCAGACAGATTGTGGAGGTGAGGTGCCTTGTTTCCAGAAAATAATGAGAAATTAGACTTTTTGCCCTGTGCATAGGGCTGACCCTGATTCCACTTCTGATCAACACACGTGTTTCAGATATGACTCATCTGCCTCCTCAGACATACGTATATTCCCCTAAGAAGCCATCAGGTCTTTGCCTCTTGCATCAGTGGGTATTGCAGAATTGTTCATTATTTTAGTCTAATACAGTGAGGACTACATGGTTGACTGCAAGATACTGAGGCACTCTGGAAGCAAAATAAAGCATTTCTAGCATAGTGGAAGTGCAGATATGATTTAGGCTAATGTATTCCCTCCAAGTCATTTGCCAGGCTTCTAGTCCATACTGTACAAGGCTTATACAATATGTTTCTTGATCTAGATGAGTTGTGGTTGAAACAATCATATGCACATAAGTAGGATCCATAGTTTAATTGGAATTTAATTAAAAATGAGAATTTAACATCCTGTGCATCAAGGCCTTCTAGTGCATAGAAAAAAAGTTAAAAGACATTATTTATGTTGGGCCTAGATATTTCTTCCTCAGAGTACCAACAGTGCAGAACTAATCACAGGTTCAGCAAATAGTGTGGATCACAACTCACAAAAGTCAATACATTTGTATCTAAACCCAAACATTTAGCGTCCAACAATCCACCGACCCCCCTCCTTCCCTGCCCTCCACTTGTATTTTTGGTTCTTTGATGATTATATTTAATTAATTAAGCTTAGTATTGCATCTAATGTTCTCCATTTTCTAAGTAGAGAAAATAGCTCATCTTCAAGAGTGTATTAACGCATCTCTATCAGCACCAAATTGCTATTAATTCTGACAGCACAGTATACGTTCAGATATTAACAATGCTGCCACTGACCTAAACCCTTGTTAGAGTATCTGGTTGAAAGATCCCCAACAGGCCTATAACTATGATTTTTTATTTTTGTGAATAACCTTCCCGTAGTAGTTTTTCTATTCAATAACGACTGTCTAAATCACAATAGAATTATTTACTATATTCTGTAAAAGCATTGTAGTACAATTCTTTTCTATACTATATTCTTGACCTGTACATTTTAGTGCAGGGCACCACTGCAATGCTAAATTTAAGGCTCTTATTCCAAGACTAAGGGGTAATGAGGATGAAAATGGCCATCTTTCTGGACAGCTCAACACTCAACACTTGGACTGAATAGCAACTTACTGTCTGGAAAATCGAAAACATGGTACAGTTTCTACCCTACTCATACAAGCTTTGCCAAGTGCTTTGTCAAGCATTTTATATTGTATGTAAATAACCATGTGAGTAAAGTGATTTCTCTATTTTGAGATGTACCAACAATCCAAAAACGCACTATATTAATGGCTATCTATGAGCAGTGAATGAGAGTGTACCATCTGCTTTCCCTCCCCACCTAAAACCATGGATATGCCACTGTATCCAGAGTTCTATGTGAGCGGTAATAAAATCACAACCCGTGCCTCAACTTTATGTGGATAGTCCATTTGTTTTTCTTCCCGTTTCATCAGCCTCATGCAGTTTTAAAGGTCCGGGAGCCATATTTGTCAAGCCTTTAGTACTGTGCTGTGAGAACCTTGCCGGCTCCACAAGCTCTCTACTGCATGAGCGCTCAAAAGCTCATTCAGTCACTTCTAATCCTCCACACTGCCTTCTGCCCTTCTATTACATGCTGTATGGTAGGAGCGCTTCCTGCCATAGAGCTGGGGCTGACCTCCTAACAAAGAACAGGTTCAATCTGCCTCCCCTCCCCCAAACCGGGAAGCTGATGAGGGTCACATGACCTTTCTAGACAGCACTGAGGAGGGATGGTAATATGTAACTGTGGGGGAAGGGTGCTGTGAGTCACACGACTCTTGTTGTGCCGTTATTAGGCCAGGGGAAGCGTGGGGAAAGCTCAGCCTGTAGCAGGGGAATATCCAGTTGGGTCTCTATTGCTCATTGTGCTGCGGTGTCCATTGACATATTGGATTTAGTTCCCTGAGTCCTGCTGCTTTATTTACACTGTAAAGAGAATAGGAGCACAGGGCCTGGGCGTGTGAGCCAGTCTGGAAGGGCAAAGACAAGGCTTCAATATTTCTGTGTGTGTGTGTGTGTGTGTGTGTGGGAGAGAAAGAGAGAGAGCTTTGTGTACTCAGTAACACTGTACAGCCCCTCCCCCACTCTCTTCCTCCCCTCCCCCTCTGCAACCGTCTACACTGCCGGGAGACACAGAAGGGTTTCTACAGCAGGCACACTGTTATGTCATACAGACCCATTTTCCAGACAAAGTAAAGCAGCATACAAGAAAAAATACATCTATTTTCAGGAGTAAATCCTTAGGTTTCACATCAGACAGGGGAATAAGACGAGCGGATAAGCCAGGGAATTTATAAAATTGAACTTCAAAATATACAATCAATACGTGACCCGGTACAAATCTGCTGTTTATGTGTCACACTACTACAGAGTCATGTGTGTATTCACTTTTTAAGAACATCTGAATGTTTGGGAACATATGCATTTCTTTAGGAGGCCACATTCCTTCCCCTGCCATAACCAAATTCCTTTGACAGAGCAGGCGGAGAGAGGAAAGGCGGGAAAAAGCAGACAGATGTCAGAGATTCAAGGGTCGAGGGCAGGGGTCAAGGGTTGGTGCCCTGTGGATCCAAAAGCCTCCCCTTTCCTTTCCTCCCCCTCCAGCCTGTATGCAGGCTGTACAATGGCACTCAATGACTTTACAATACTTATTACAGTGACTTTTAAATCTTTCACACTGTTTCAGAAATCTGCTCCCCACTCTAGCTGCAGGTTGCTCATAAACTCCCTTATCTCTCCCCTTGTGCTTAAATAAGTAATTTTGTTCCTCAATTTCTCAATATTTTTGGTCTTCAGCAATCAGGAGTCTTGTGATCATTTATTGACTCATTGTGCATCACTCTGGATAAAAGTGTCAGCTAAATCCCTCAAATAAATATGCAATGCAAAAACAATAATATAGAGCAAATATGAATATTTATGCACTGTTCAGCCAGAAAAGCCAGGCTAGTGTTTTTTTCAGTTTACAGCTGTGAGTGAATTGCCATGTCAGGCTTGCAATCTGTCTTCACCAGTATGTCTTTTTATGCCAATTCCAGGAAGTATGTTCAAAAATGTTCAGTGTTGATAGCTTAAATGGTTGGCTACAGCTGAAATGTCAGGGATAGGTTTCCATGGAGACACAGTGTATTAGCTGCAATCTTGAGATCCAAAAACAATGAGTTGAACATTATGGAGAACATCACTGCTGGCTATCACCACAACCATCTATTCATTCTGTAATTTGATTAGATGCCATAATGGTGAAGTTGTGATACTAACTACAGCCAAATCTTTTTATGCAAAATTTCATATCGCCCTGTTTCGCTGTTATTGATAACATTCACTGTTGTGACAATACTAGTGTGTCTAGTTCTCAGTAGCAAGGCCAAATGGACCTTGTCAGGGTCAACTCAATATGTGTATGCCTATAACACAAAATTTAAATGTGTGTTTAATGTGTTTATCTGACATTATACCTCAGCTGATGTTGAAATTTATTTTTGCAAAATGCATTGATGTGATTGGCGAGTGAGCCTTAAATAGCCTTGGAGAAACCAGGCTAGTGAGCTGCACTGAAAATATAGGGTGGGGTTAACTACAAATACAACCAGAAGGCATTTTTAAACCAACCTACTGTATGATTTCTGCCCAGGAAAATCTCACAGGGTCTGTGATCTCCCTCTGACATTGTATTGTTAGCTTAGTGATTGGGGGATGGGCATGTCTGCTGTGCAGTGGATCACTGATTTCAGCCTCCTGCTTTGTCATAGCAACATAATGCTGTGTAATGGGCTTCCACTCAGCCAGACATCACATTAATATAGCACAGTGACACGTCGCTCTACATAATCACTTGCCTGACCTCCAGGTTCATGAAATAATGTATACACTCGGCTATCATGGTTGTTGTTGTTGTTGTTCCCCCTGAAAACACTCAGTGATGTTGATGTGTACAGCGGAGAGGGTCAGGGAGATTTACATGTGGCAGAGGAGAGGGTTGTGTAAGGGAGAGGAAAGAACAAACCGTGTTATCACACATCCTGATAAAGGTCATTCACATGGAGATGTCAAGCCCTTCATGATCTGATGTGTAAGATAAGATGACTCTAAGTGCAATACCATCTGTTTACATTTCCCTATCAAATCAGGTTATAAAACATGAAAAAATCCTACTACACTGTGTGTGTAAGAGAGAGGGCGAGAGAGAGGGAGGTGTGTGTGTGTGCAAACATTTGTATGTGTGCGAGGACGCGTGCATGTGTGTGTGTGACAGAGACACAGAGAAAGAGAGATTACATTAAATTTCAAAATGTGTTCTATTTTCCATCATATCTGATAATTGTTTGCCTCAGACGAGAGAACAAAATCCCCTTGGTAAATTCTCCATTGTGGGTATTAATGCTGGATCATCTCCTGGAAAATATTGAGAGAGAGAGAGAGAGAGAGAGAGAGAGAGAGAGAGAGAGAGAGAGAGAGAGAGAGAGAGAGATTGGAGGAGGAGGGGAATTACAGGACTAAGGAGTCTGTGTCCAAAATTTGTGTGTGCCAACATTGCCATCTAGTGGTGTGAAAGTAGTACACAGTTTATTGATGAGCCTAAATCTTCCATATTTGGACAAGATAATATACTTTCTTGCAGTGCTGTCTATATACTGTGACTGCATGGGTTTAAATAAATGGTGTTACACAAGTCTCTCCTCCTCTTCTCCTCTTTGTCTAGTGTCTTTTCAGTGTGTACAGTCTAAAAATAAACATCAGCCCACCCAGTAAAAAGACCCAGTTATCACCGTCTACCCAGATAACAACCACTGAGGGATATTCAGGTATCAGTCAACCATCGCTGACTAAACTGAGAACAAAATGTAACTATCCGAGCAGTAAGGAGGTGGTTTGGATGTGAATAACAGCTTGTAGTTGACTTTCATTCCTCCACCATGGCACAACGCTGTATTGTTTTGGGAGGAGGTGAAAGGAGGGAAATATTCCATGGGCATCTATTTAGAACTTCTCCACGCTAAGTCGTTTTTCCAGCCTCGTATATAAAATAAATATTTTCACAGGGAATGTTGGAAATTTTTGTGAACACACCCAGTGAACAGTCTTGAAATATAATTATGAATAAACAAAAGAGTGAGTGTAAGGTTGAGAGCTTGTATCAGTGAGACAGCCTATTTAGAGAGAAAGACATATACTATATTATAACAGTCTTAAGCCATAATCATTCACTTTTTGGTTGAATCACAGTATACCACATCATAGGGCATACAACTCTAGATATGAAACTCAAAATAAAAGAGCAATGTCAGGTAATGGAGAGAGGTTTATAGAAACAAGGCATGGATTGCACATCCAAATCCACATCATGAATCATAGATCAATATAAGCATCTATTCCATCTGCAAGAAATGCCCACAGCCAAATGAATTTGTAGTCATCATCATTGTTCTTACAAATCATTCCCCCTGGTGGCAGACAGACATCAATACCGACTGCAAAAAAAAAAAATCCATCTAAGAAAAATGTCCATCTTGAACAAAATCGGCCAATGGGATGAGATAATTGAACTCATTTCCAGTGCAAATCAACTAGCTTCAGTTTTCTTGAATCAAATGACAGTATTGTGAAACAAGCTGAGTTATCTGCCATGTTTGAGGATATTGCCACATGTTTCGGTGTTTTGAAACAAATGCTCCTGCATTGGAAAAGTGTCTTATCTCTTGCTATCGGCAGAATCTTTGACTTGGTAAAAGAAAAATAAGATTTTAAGGCTGAATGCATATATATATATGCATTCAGAGACTTAGTTTTAATTGTCATATATACATATATATATGTATATATATATATATAATAGGACAAACTAATTGTTAAACTGGACATTTTTGCAGTGCTTCTTCAGCAGTCGTTAAAGCTTTTTCTTGGCTTGGCCCTTGATGTAGCTATATGACGTTTTTTTTATTTTTTATTTACAGCCATGATGTCAGTGTTGTTAAAGGTAAGATGTTACCTGCCTCTACTTGATGATATCTATTGTAATGATGTCATCGCTGGTGCTCGCTCTTGGAGACAGACATCGAGTTTGTCATTATGTTGACTGCCGATTTGCCTCAAGCAATTATTCAGGAAACTTCATCAATGTGTAATCATGGTCTGTACAGATGAAGCGGTGATAAGTTCAGATAGAGTGGAATTATGGACTTTCATTCATGGCTCTCATCACATAGAAGGTCTTTGAATTTTCACTCTCTTCTGTTAAAGGGTATGGATCTGTTTTGTAACAGGTTAAAGGTATGCTATGGCTACAATTCTGAGAACAATACTAGATATATAAAAATGACATATTCTGCAGTTAGTCATATGCACATACATATTGTAGATGCTCACACATTTATGACTTAAAGTGGTGATGATTCATTAGCTGGACTATGGCATTTCACTTCAACAACCCACATGCCCTTTTGTGACATTCTGCTTCTTTAATGGTTGTGGTTAACACTTGTGTGATTCAAATAAAGGACTAATACCTCCAGATGACGGAAGAAGATTCACTGCTTTATCATGGTAGTCACAATTCACAGTCACAGTTTACACATAAACATATTCTAATGTCTATGTTATTACACACTACCAGTTTGTAATGCTGGAAGCTATCAGGTTTGGATTTTGGCCTCCATTTGAACTAGTGTCCTTGTATTTTGTTTGCTAGTGTTCATAACAAAGCTTATTGTCTCCCTGATCCGAGTGGCTTCTCATCACAGGTGTGAACAATGAGTCCACCTGCAGCTTTAAGGATCAAAGATACCAAAGTGTTTGATTGCCATGTACCTTCTTTCTCAGCTGCATACAGGCTGAAAACTGATACTGTGCTTGTTATCTTTTGGGACGCCTTTTGTCAGATCATGTGACAAAAGCCCACATTTTTGCAACCTTCGGGACTGCAGCAGGTCCCTTGCCACAGCAGCGGTGATCTTCCAGAATATACCATCTAAAGAGAGAGCTTAGAGGCTGCAGTGTAAGCAAGAGCCTTCACATAAATCCTCAACCTAGATAGGAACAATCATATGAGTATTGTACGCAAATTAAAACCATCAGTTCCTATTTATCAGAGAAACTAGATCAATCTTTGCTGACAATGTTGATGTTATTTATGTTAAGGAGCCATTTTGTAAAGGGTCAGAAGGAGGTGAAAGGGTGAGGCTAGAGGATGAGAGAAAGGGTTTGGATAGAGGGAGTGTTAGGGGTGCTTGGGTCAGGGTGTACAGAGGGGATGGGGGATTAAGGGGTTTTAAAAGGAGGTTTTGGGATACTGTTGTTCAGCTCACATTCAGTTTTCTTCTGTAAAACATAAGCAATGGCCTTTGGACCAATAGGATGAAGTACTAAAACTCAATGTAATACACTACATAGGGGTGTGGCACGGTAAACAGTTGTTTCTATGTAGGTTGGTGCCGTATGCTATGCTATGTAAACACTTTGTTGGATGGTGAGTCAGTTGATGTGCATGCAGGTCTATTTACGTAGGTAAACATAAGTTGCTAATGGAGACTCATCGTGATTATTGGTGTGAATTAAAGCAGTGACGTAGGTTGGAGCTGGAATTAAGTCCCTCCTCTGCTCAGGCGAACGCATCCTCTCAAGATCGCTTTATAGCCTGAGTTCACTATTGGCAGAGGCTTTTCCCAGTCAATGAAAGCATGGCGTCGAAGGGATGTGTGTCCCACAGACTGCAGGAGACATCAGGACCGCACACAGGCAGTGTGTTTCCTTCACCACACACCATAAAACCCCCCCACCACACATGGCTGTAATAAGCCAACAAATTAAGCCATTACACCGTTTTTAAGGTACACAGACATCCGTGTTTAAATATTTTAAGAGTAGCAAGGGATCTCTCACCACAAGTTACATTGTATGTCTGAGACCACCAGGGAAATGAACACCCATCCATCCTACCATTATAGCTCCATGGGACGATTTGCATGATAAAAAGCTTTGTTTTCACAAAACCATAACAGGCCATTCTCTCATTACAGTGTTCCACTTACTCTGACAAAGTAGCAAGTATTCATGAATGATATGAGTATTGGTGTCTGATGGAAATCTAAGTTTTGAGGAGGTGATCCCCATCATTGGCACAGGCAGTGTCTGCTTTCCAGGATGTACTCGTATGGGCATATTAGCATTTCAGTAGAGAGGCGAGGGCTGAACTATTTGGCACAATGCATCACTGGCCCGAGGCGATGTGGCTACTTGAGCCAAATCTAATGATGGTGTGTAAGTCTCTGTTTCAGTCCCATTCTGCATACAGTTTAAGAGCAACACCTATAAAAGTTCATTATGCTGCTGCCGTAATGGTGTTCAGGGAAGTACTCCATAAGCAGAGAAAAGCAGGAGTGTCTTGTAAACCCTCTAGGGAACTTTCTAATTAAATACTCACTCTTTTTCTCCAATAAATGGCAGGGATTTCAACCTTTTCCTACATGTCATATTTTCTCCGTTCCTCAGGCTATGAAATGATGCCAAAAGTTGGGAGTCCATCTTGAGGAATTTAGTTTAGGATGGTTTTAATTGTTTTCCATGTAGAATAGTTTTTCCAAGCTACTGTTAAACTGTACGGCTTCAGCTAGAGGAAAGGGCTTCCCTGGGATGTTGGCAAGCTGTGCTGAGGCCATATGTGAGGGCTTGATACAGACAACCTGTCTGCTCTGCATTTCTGATGGGTTGTGTCATCAGTAGATGGCAGCAGGTCTAATGCCTCTGCAGAGTACATCAATGTTACTAGGCTTTCCTTTGTAGATGATGATTGGTTATTGTTGCGGCATTTTATGATAAGGTGGAGGCTCATCCACTGTAAAAATAAATAAATAATAAAATCATTCAGTCTGTCAGCAGGACGTCTTAAATCATTTTGTTTGGGTCAAAAATAAATGTGTTTTTTTTTTCACAGGATATCATTTTACATACAGCAAGCACCTATATGTCATTAATGGGTTTTTGAAAACACTGATAACATTTGATAACACTAACATGAACCTAGTCCTGAGGTCTCACATCAGAATATGACAGGCTTCATATTGTAGCCCCAAAAGTGGGAAAATTGTACATATGCACATGTTGTAAAGGCATTAATTTACCTTTGACTACAATTTGTCTATGATTGTATCATTTACTTAATGCTATTTGCCCATACATGGAACCCTTTTTTTTTTTTTTTTCCAGATATAGGCTAATATCAAATAGGTATATGTTCCCCTATGTGTATGGATGAACTGTAGTCATCATTTATCTGTTTCCATTTATATTCTATGTGTTTTATTAGATATGATTTGTGATTATTGACACTGATCTCCATCCATACACGGGTTTTCTTCCTCTTCATTGGCCTACACGCTGGATAACCTGTCCATGCTTTTGATGGTGTGTAGGACTGCGCTGCAGCCTACCTGCTAGACACCCACCGTATCTGTCAGTCACCGCGGGATCCTCCAATAGCAGGGCGCGTGAGCCCGTGACTCCTCCCCAGTGTATAATTGAAGTTTCTTTAGTTTCTCCGGCGGAGTCCGCACGCAGTGTAGTCCGATCTGTGGAGGGATTAAATGCACAACCGTCGGACCATGTTTTCCAGGAGCCTAAACGTGTGTTTGACCCTGTGTCTGTGGATTATAGTGTTAACAAGCCCGGGAAGTGTGTCTGCGAGGAAGCAGGACGACTCTTTCTTCACTGCCAGCATTTACCGAGCAAGATGCGCTTCGAGATGCCTCAGCCTGCATATCACTCGCATCTCTGCTTTTTTCAAGCACTCTCAGGTAGGAGCATGTGGCCACAGTCCTCCAAACTTCTGACTGTCTGCTCTCTGTGGATCCCAGTAAAAATGAGAAATGAATCTGGTATTGTATTGTTTCATCAATGAATATTTGTTCTCTTTAGACGATCCTTCCTAAAAAAAAAATAAAAAAAATCAGTGTTTCCCTTGAGCCCATAGTGAACAGACAGGAGCAGGTCACTAATGGTGCTGATATAGTTTCTCAGTTGTGTTTCCTCTCCGGTGTTATTGACAGGGAAATTAGACCTTTCCCAGTGGAGTGTCATCAAGATAAAACAAATTCTAGTGGTAGATGTCCGCACACATATGAGATATGATGGGTTGAGTTTCTTGCAAAGTTCCCACACATTTTACATGTCTTGAGTGGGTCGCTTTTATAAAATATCTAACATTGCGGTATTACTGACACACATAGATGATGGATATTTTACAGATTCCATCAGTGAAAGCCAATTTCTATTCACTTGTACTGATTACAGGAATATGAATTATCCCTTACTGTGATGGACTTCACTTCTGTCATGACTTAAGATATGTTTTTTTTTTTTGTTTTTTTTTTTTAGTGAACCTCTCAATTGCTCATTTATTTTTTGATGGTATGTTTACTCGTCTCACCTAAGTGGAGCCACTGCCTTTCAAATCCATTTTGCAGCAGTATTCCCACAGAGCTTGTTGTGATGCAGTTCAGGTTTGAAGTTATTTGCTAAGGAATTAGCTTTGTGCTTTGGGTGATTTGGTATGTGGTGTCAGAAGTTGTTTTTCACCCTCCACTGGACACACTGTTCTCTCCCAGGACTCCAGAGAAAGGACTGGTCACTGATCCTTCTCCCCTCTGCTCCTTTTCATCAGCTATCTATCTGCTGGCTGTCTTTTACTCACTTCATTTGCATTTGCAAGGCTTTTCTTTCTCTGCAACCACTAGGTGCATTAATGAATCCCTAATTGTCAGGACACATTGTAAAGCATTGTCAAACTGTAATTGGCTATAAAGAATCAACAGAGCGCATTGTCTCCTCCTTTGTCATCTGTTAACTTCACGTTTGAGAGCATTGATTAATTTAGTGCGGTGGTTTTCAATGCCAGTCCTCAGGACCCAGAGCCCTGCTGGTTTTCATTCTAGCCATCTAATCAGTGGTTGATTTACACCTTGGATGAAGGATGAATGCATTAAACTGCAATTAACTGCCTGGTAGGATAGAAAACCAGCAGCCCTTTGTGTCCCGAGGACCAGGGTTGAGAACTACTGATCTAGTGTATCTTAAAGCGCGACTTGGCAAGTAGTCTGCTATACTTCTTAGGGATTTGTTTCAAAAAAATTCCAAGAGTATCTCACTGCCCTGGGTTACAAAGTTGGGCCATGAAATCAGCCCCCAGCTTACTGAGAAGTCAAAGGAGATTGAGGAGTAATTGATGAAGTCCCGCCTCTAATGAACAGCTAACAGTGTAGATAATTGACTGCAGAGCTACAATGTCTGAGGCTGACCTCAGGTGTGTCCATTGAGGAGAAAATGAGAAGGAAGTATTTGTTTAAAGAGAGGGGCATTTTTTTGAGTTAGTGATAAGGGGGGTTGCTTGAGCAGGCGTGTGGGTCTAAGAATAGAAGGCAATTGTTGATCCTCTGCAAGGACTGTCCTATGCACTGTGTTCTCAACAGGCCTTTTATGTGGAAATGGGGGGTCTGGTCAGCTGCAAAAACACATGGCTCTCCTCCCCCCTGCCCCCTGGCCCTGCCGCCAAATGCCAGCATCACACCTCATAGACATGCAGAGGATACATACTGCGCTACCGGTGCTGCTCCAGTGAGGTCACCTTCCTGCTAAACGCTGGGGCCCAATTGTGCTAAATGTGATAAGCTCTAATGTACTGTTGCCACAACACTGGAGCATGCTCAGTCAGCACAGCCTACAGGTGGATCTGCTTCCTCTGCCAGATCTTATTACAGCAACGGGCCGACAGGCAGCTCAGTGCTCCACTCAAATGATTGAGACGGCAGACCTCTTAATTCATCTCGGAAAGCATTCATCCTTTAGGGGTCATTTAATACGCGATATGGAAATCAAGACATACAACGCTTTCCATGTTAATGGAAATGAAACGTCTCGGCCGTATGTCAAAGTGACTTTAGCCTACTGTTGGTGATTTTCTTTTAATATTTCTCTGTGTATATTTAATATCAAGTAATCTATACGGACTGTTACTTATTTGGATTATGGTACAAGAGCCAATTTGCTCTCCTGACACATTTTGCAGCTGGAATTTAAAAATCTGTTTTTCATATTGGCTTTAATTTGATCACTCTCTGAATACTGGAGTGATACTGAGAAAACTTTAGCACTTGCAGCTGCTATGAACACCCGCACCTCTGTCCTTTTTTATATGAGGACAAATCAGAGACTTAGTTTTAATTGTCACAGTTGTGAATTAGTGTGAAATGGAAATGGACCATGGAGTTGCAGAGTTGGAAAACCCATGGGTAGGCCCTTGGTTGTCAGATTTATGACAACTTTAGATTTATTAATGTAATAGTATTTCCAAATACAGATGTATTTATTGTCATTTTACTCCACTTTTGGGGAACTTGTCACCACAGTACAATAGACAGAGGGGAACACCCAGCCATAAATATTAGCCTCGGACACTTTAAAATATTAAGAGCGAACTGGGGGCTCTGTTGACTAATGTATTCTGAAAGCATCGGCCTTGTAGTGGATTATTTATGTGGGGACATGTGAAGCCAAAAACAAGGTGTGTCCACGAGGTCTTGTTATTACATTCAAAGTCATAAAAATCTAACATTTTAAATTCAGTCATTCATTTCTAAAGTGCAGTGCAGCGAAGTCTAAGCATGGTACTTGTGAGATTTGTGTTTTCAGCGAAGGGAAGAAAAAACATTGGAAAGTAGTTTTTCCGTGTCCCCTTGTTTTTGCCTTTGATATTGAATAACTTGCGGTGGAATCAAACCGCAGCCAGTGCTCGTCTCATGTGTGGAGTTTTTCATTAGTGAAGACAGCGGATGAATAGGGGTCTATGTAGCTTGGCCTCACCTCTCTGTAAATGCTTTTAAACCATGACAGTCCTGTCTGTAAATCTCAGCCCCCAGTGCTGCTACACCATGAGCTACCTCCTCTGACAAATAGCCTACATTCCTAGCTGGAGACAACTTTGCACCATCGTTGTTTGAAATTGATAAAACACCCTTTTATGTTCACGTTGGATGTGAGCTGAAAACATTAGCTCACTTTCACAGCCCCTGTCAAATAATTCATATAAAGTGAATAATTGATGAGTAGAATGATCCTGGACCTCACACCCACTAAAGGCCTAAATCTTGAGGCCTTTTATTTTAGTGCTAGATATGTGCCCTTGAGGATTAGTTATTTTAGTGTTGGCTGAGAACCCCTGGGTTGCTGAAGGACACACAGGGACACTGGCCTGTGCTCTGAAGTCCTGTCTCTCAACTTGGCCAGAAATGTACAAGGAGTCATAGGCCAACTCTATTTTCTATACAGAAACACTTGGAGTAGTTCTATGCTAGACATTCATTGGCATTATGAAATGCCACGCAGAAACAGCTCACCAAATTGAACAGCGATCCATTTAATCCAAATCAGAGGCCCATGGGAAACAAAAGATTTCCATTTTCAAAAGGAGGAATGCTGTCCTCAAAGGTAAAAAAGGGTTTTGTCCATGTTCCCCTAAGATGTCTAGACAATGCAACATGCCCCTGGCCACCTGCTCTGACTTCTCAGCTGACAACAGCCATAATATATCTCTGGGATGAATCCCCTGTTTACATGACTCCGCCGGTGACACTTAAAAAGCGGTGAGCTCACCTTAGCCACACACAGTCACGAAGCAGCGTACGGGCTCTTCTCTCCAAATGCAACCCAAGTCACATAGGGGGATATCTGGAAAGCATTCATTCACCGCAGTCCTTGACAGTGCTCAGGACTGCATAATGTTCAGGCTGCTGAGGAATGTCATGGTGAGTCAAAGGGATGAAGTCCTGACCTATAATTATTCCCCATTGGTCCCTGACATGGTGGGGTCAGGCCTGGACAGCTGGGGCAACATCCCACCGAGCGTCTCTGCTACGGAGATGCTGTCACACTGCAAAATTAGCTCCTCTGTGGATCTGGCCCTGTCGCCCTGATGGATGGGTGAGGAAAGGTGTCAAAAACAGGACCGCTGATTTGATTTAGGACACGGTCTAGAGTTGTGACAATCTGTATAAATTATCTTGATGGATTGTCTGCCAGCGTAAATGTCAAGGCTTTATTTACTGGGTGTCACCAACTGGGGATTTGGCTTACTTTGATTGATAATTTTTCATATGTTACTGCACTCAACAAGGATTTTAATCATGTGATACAGTACAATATTTCCTTCAAAATGCATTGATTGTGTACTAGTGAGGACAATCATTCATGTTTAGATCGATATTCAGCCAAACAGAGAGAATCTGCCCTATTACACACCCACATAAGGACATAAAACCTGCTGATGCACGCAAAACCGTCTTCAGCCAAGTTGCCACCTGGTTACTGGTTTCATTCGGTAACAAAATGTAACAACTTCTTCTAGTCTCTTGGGCTTTCAGACTTTCTGTGTTTTGCGTCATTATGTGCACCTTTTGTGGAAGAGATTCTCTGTTCTAGACATGACCATACAATCATGAATTCCTTTGAAGCTGTCTGACCGTTATCCTTGACACCAAAAGCACAGCACTTGCTGGTACTGGATGTCAAATTAAACCCTTTAATGATAAGTTCTCTCCTGAGGTCTCATGGGAAATTTCTTCTGGATTACATTGTTGGAAAAGGCTTTGAACTTGACATTGAATTTAAGCAGACTTTTTGCCTGCAGACCCCTAAAGTTTGGCTGTATCCTAGCTACCATGTTGCCTTAATATAGAAGCACAGACAGCATCCGAGACTGAAGCTCAGATCCAGGTTTAACACTATCTAGATTGATACATTTGTTAATGGAATTTTCAACTGCCTATATAGTGAAAATGTTTAATTTTATTTTTTTTCTGCATTTGGATCTCCCAATTATTCATAGACCTAGATGAGCATAAGCTACATGTAAGACGTGAAACAAGCACCTGAACATCCTACTTTTGAGACAAAATACATTCTAGCATTTAGTCCTCTTTTATGTTGATCAGCTGGTTAATTCTCCTGAAGCACTAGCCTTGCACTTGCTATCCATGCACAATTATGTTTGCAGAGAATCCTTTGCTCTATTGGAATTCAGGAAATGGCCACTTGCACAAGCCATTTACCCCCCTGGTCCTTCGCCCAACGACTCTCCATATTTGCACGTAGAGGTATTATAAATATGCAACATCATTAGGACCAAATATTTGCCTTGCTGGAACGCAGAAGGTGGCACTTCCACAGCAATTAGAAGAAATTGGCGGTATCTGCAGTCTACACAGGAGTGCTGACATCAGTTCCTGCCTCAGTGACCTCGGGGATGTCTGTTGAGAGATCAAACAGGTCCTCAGAAAAGCTGAGGTCACCATGCTCTGCTGAAGCTGACCAGAGGTCTGCCCTGGCCCTGATGCTGTGACCCCCCCTTTCCTGCTTATGTTACACGCACTCAGCATACAAAACAGACTCAAAGTCGCTCAATGAAATTTGTGTGTTACTGCTATTATTACAAGTATTGTGTATCATAATAGGCCCTGAGTATTAGAAAGTGGTAATTAAATGCGTGGTGATAGGACAGAGATATTTCACAATACGCTCATTGGAAAATGCATTTTCAACAAAACCTCAAATAATGACTCAAGACTCGTGACTCATGGCCGTATTTTCTTTTCTCTTACAGAATAATGGATCCTTGGTGTGGTGCCAGAATCACAAGCAGTGCTCCAAGGTAATGTGGCTCCATTTTTTTATGAACAAGACCCATGACACATATACATGCCTCATTATCAGAGGATAATACAACCTAAAGTAGACTAGTCACGACAGGACAAGTTTTATCACGCCTCTTAAGTATCATTTCACTTAGAGAGCTGGGGACACAGCCTGCCAATAGACAGACAGAGTCTCTTGATTTTCAGACAGTTCTTCCTGCATTGCTTCTGCTTTCAATGATACCTATTTGCTCTTGTAAGCGAGATACAATTAGATAAGATGTAAATAAGTTTTCTGCCTGTTGATTTATGAAAGCAAAGCATGATTATTTCCACTCTTGTCATTTGGAAGTTTGGGTAGGTGCATTATGGAACGCTTCCCGCAGGGCTTGTTTGTGTTTCGTGCCCTGTCCCAAAGAAGGTTGATACAAAGCTGGTGTTGACAGCTCCTCTGAAAAGATGGCGCTGACATATTCTATCAGCTTCTTCTGCAGCTGTTGACAAGGCCCTCAGAGCTGCGCTGTGCAGACTGCAGACAGAACATTATGGAGTTGAAACAGGAAGGATGGCACCCTAGCAGAGCTCAAACCCCTGGTCCACAGTGGAAATCTGAACAATTCTCTCTGTAGCTGTCAAGGCCTCTCATCTCCTCGCACACAGACCCGTTGGCCTGTGAGGACTCAAAACAAGCCGAGAAGTAAACAATACTTATGCATATGTGTACAGTTTTCCCTTTCATGACACTGTGCCTCTGTCTGCTTTTCCTCTCTCCTGTGTTTTCCTTCACGTTATAAAAACTTGTCTTGAATAATATTCAGGAAGTGTGTTATTGCCAAGGCGATGACAAATTGGATCTAATCCTTCTGTCTGTATTTACTATGTCTTTTTCAATTGGCACGCTGCACAGTTATAAAAACAAATAGTCTCTTGTGTGTTTGTGTTTCTCACACTGTTTAATTGAAGGCTGTAATATAAATCATGCACCTTGAAGTGTCCAAGGACTGTGGTTTACTCATAGGGGAATGCCTGCTGAACATTTGGGCCAATCATGGTGTTGCAAATGATGATTAATTGGAAATACAGGAGTGGCTGTATTTTTTATGCTGATTTAACACGGCCTCGCAATTGGTGTACAGATTAATCACAATCAATGTCTAGTATTAACAGCCTCATAAAATTACTCTTTCTGTTTGATTTCTAAATACCCTTTTTGAAATTCAAATCATTTCCATGGCAGTTTTAATTAGCTGAAAACATTAGGGATACAGCAGAGCTGTTGTCCTATTAAATCTGGAAATATTTAGGTAATTTCCCTTATCTTACCGTGTATATATTTATAATGTGTTTTTCTCGCTTGTGTCACAAATTTGTCCTAATCTGTATGTAAATTGTCTGCCCAAGAGTAAACTATTCAATTCCTTTTTAATGTGATTTGATATCATAAAATAATTTAAACGCCTCTGGGCAAAGCACAATAAATCTATGCAAGATTGTCTGTTAAATATATAAAATGTTAAATTATTGTTTCTCATTTAAAGAAGATGATTCTTTTTAAATATGAGGCCATCTGTGACCAGTTTGAATCTGTTTCAAAGTCAATGTATAGGCCCTTTAGAAGGCAAACCTCCTTTGTTTTCTCCATAATGCAGTGAAACTTGTTTCTCTCCTTTCCACTGTGATGGCCAACATTGGTTCTTGGCACTAGTCATTCCCCAGTCATTCATCAGAGTTTTATGTTTGAAAAGGCTTTTGCTGGCTGCAAGTCCAAGCACAGCATACTGTTTTCATAATCAACCAGCTAACATTGCTGAAACTCTGCAAATGTCAGAGATTCTTTAATGGACTTCTTGTTCTCTCTCCTCTAACAAGCATGTCAGTTTGCACTCCTTATCCTACTTGCAGGCTATAATTTAAATGAGGCTGGATTTGATGTAAACTCTTAAAAAGTAATAATGCGTTAATATTACACTGCTGTGCTATTCTGCCGTTCCATATAGTTTCAAGGGGTCTCCCATGAATTTTATTGTAGCCAAGCAAATAACTCAGGATTCAGGATCTATGCTCGCTTGTAGGTCAGGGCATGGTGCTGAAGTTTAATTTGGGGCCAAATGTCAATGTTTTAGTAGCAAACATCGCCACACTTCACATCCACATCATTGACTTGAGTGTGCACTTAGGGGCTGTGTGTTTGTCAAAACACAGAGCTATTGTGGCAGCTCTAACAATCGTACCAAATGGGCCCATGCTGTACAGTGGTTCCCAGTGAATGGCTCTACAGCCTCTGATTAGCCTCTTCACTTCATGAACAGCACACAGTCAAACAGAGAGACAAAGGCAGTGGCTCCCAGGGAGTGCGGCAGGGCAGAAGGCCTGTCCACCCAGCGCTCTGTTAAAGAGCCGCAGAGTGCTCCCTGCCTGGGAAGATAATGCGAGGAAGGGCTGCTTAATAATTTAGACAAAGATGCAGTGACCCCGTCCATCTGTCTGTGTTTTAAGAAATCAAAGCCTCCCGTTTCCATTTGAGATGAGAAAGTCATCTCGGCCATCTCACATGCAGTGTCCAGAGTCGGCCCCGCTCTCAGTGTCCCATTGTCATGGTAATTAACCTGCTTGCCCTCTCTCTAGAGCAGAGCGAGGTGGCGTTTTGGAGAGCCGGGGAGTCATTATCATGCCATAACACAGGGCCAGCAGCCCAGCCACCCAGCAGACAAACTCCATTCAGCGGGGAGACGCCAGGAGAATAGGCAGTAGGCATTTCTATAAGCTATTGTCATTTTGTCTCTCTGTTTGTCTCTCTGAACTGTTAGAGCTTCCCACTTGAGAAGTTTGGATGTGTTCCCTGAAAGTTTAAAAACTACAGGGCGTTCTCTCTTTCTGCTGGTGCAAAGAAAATAGAGTTTGTGCGTGTGCATGAGAGAGCGTGCAGAAGCAGCCAAGAAGCTTTCCACATTCAGAGCATGGCTGATATTAACAGGGTTGCTTTCCCCAAGGGTGTGATCCAGGCTCCAAATCAAATGCTAGGATTGACTTGAGGCAGCTAAACGCCGGCCTGCAACAAAGCAGTGCACTTCATTACTCAAACTCCTCTCAGGGATGGAGGAGAAGAAAGGACCTGTACATTACGCTTGGATAAGTTGGCCTGTGGAGAGTCACTGGAACGTGCCCATCACTCAGAATTTTGAAGAAGAAAGTATAATGTATTTCTTGTTAACAGAAAGAAGAGTGAATATCCTGAAGAATAATGTTTTTGTTCAGTATACTTTTGCTCCAGTGAGACTGATCTCTCAATGAATAAGAGAGTGGTGATCACTAAGCCAAAGAGGATTAAACCACCAATCTCTGCTATAATATCTGTAAGCGGTGGGCTGTTGCCTTGGCCTTGTGTTTCTCTGTGTTCCAGCCACATCTCTACACTTGCTTCATCAAGAGCTTGCCAAGGGAAAAGCCTTAGAAAGCAACATTGTCTGGTTGCTATTTGATGGCAATGAGTCGTGCTTGTCTTTCACAGAACTCACGCATATCCCAGGTGCCTCCTTTGAGTCCCCTCTTTTTCTCCCTACCAATCACACCCAGAGTTGCACATACCAGACTAAGAATAAGGAGTGTTTACTCTTTTGGATTACATGCGTTTTAGTCTTTACATGTAGGAAGCTGCGGAGCGGTTTGCCTGAATAACAATCATTGGAATGCTACTATGTCTCTCATTCAAAAGTGTCTTTCAAAGCCCGCTGTCAACCCCCCTCCCAACCCCCACAGTTTCTCACGCCAAAATAAAATGGTCAAACTTCCCCAACAGTAGCGTTTTTCTGGGTCAATCAGTGTAATAACATTAAATTGGCTCAGTCCTGAACATGCATTAATCTTTATCTAAAAGAAAAACAACAATTATGCGAAGGGAAAATATCACTTTCCTTGTTAGCTACGAGGTTGAAGAGTTTACTAGGGCCTTTGTGTGGTCATCTTTTCTTTTGGCGGTAGGCAGTATATTTTGAGGCACACTGAAAAGATCTGATAGTAGGTGCTGGTTGGAAGGTTTATGGCAGGGCATGGCTGGGATTGTTGTGCGCTTGGTCAGACTTCAAAGCGCCTTTTGGTCATGTTGAGGCCAGACGCTCGTCTCAACACCCTGCGCTTTCCTGACAGACGACGGGCCACACCACCAGCACCCACGCCTCAAAGCACGCTGGAGTGGAAACCGTGGTCAAGTGGGGACCGCCTGGATTCCCTGTCAGTGTAGCTGCTAAAGCCGGCTGTAGAGTTTAAGTGTAAAGAGCCAGTCCTTGCCATTTTGTCATACTTAATATTCATATTTCATATAGTCCTGATATAATAGCTAAGTTGCTGCTCTAAGGTACTCTAGGCCCAGAAGATACATATCCATAGTTTCTCTGAAGCCTGTCCTTTTTGTATTTATCTAGTTTGAGGCATAATGTGTGTGTGTGTTTGTGTGAATGTGTGTGGGTGGCGGAGGAGTGTGAAACGGGGCTGGTCAGTCCCAGCAGGAAGGACCTGATCTGGACATGGTTGTTAAGTTTCATTGGCTGAAGGGGGGGTTGCTTCATTGGCTGCTATCTGTGGAGCTCATTATTCACATGGTGGGTGGCAGAGAGTGAAAACCCCCACAGCAAGACCAAAGACACAGGAGAGGAGTCTGAAAAGCTCTGCAACTAAACCAACAGTTTAGACTTCCTCCGATGGTGGCAGTTCATATCTAAATCTGCTGTCTGTAACGCTGTCTATCCAATACCTATGTGATGGGGACTACTATATAAATCAGTCGTATATGAAGAAAAACATCTGCTACATATAAGATCAGGTTTTGGTTTTGTTTATCCATAAGAGCTCTGATGGGAAAATGTTGCATCAACCAGTGTTTTTATTGATCCTACAGAGCATAGGCTCCTTTGAATGGTAGCCATTTATTTTCTAAGATAATGAAGCTTTCACAGATTTCACACCATCTCCCTGTCAGATGGGATTTAATTCTCTTGAAGGATTATTGTAATCAAAGCTGCTGTAAAATCCTCTTTTTGCAATAATGACCAGTCACACAGACAATCTGCTCTCATCCAAGTGTTTATTCTCTTTCTGAAGATGAGATCGGGCTTGTCGTGCTCGGCTCATATAGCTTAAGTCTTCTGCTGATTTTGTCATCCTCTCCTAACCGAGCTCACGTGTTCCTGCTTCAGCCTGGATAAATTAGCGCTTGAAATTGTTCTGCGGCATTTATTTGTGGTCTACGTTATCATTTTGTTACTGAATTGATCTTGCCAACAGTCTCATTGGAGAAGGAAAGATTAGAATGTAAGAGTCCTAAAGCTGATGTACTTAGTAAGATGTCGGCTTATCAATTTATTCCAGCTACATTCAAAGCTGCTGTGTCCTGCAGTCAAATCCCATAGATTGTCTGTGACACTATTGGACGGATGGATAACCAGAATGTGTGTCAGACAGTCAGTGATCGACAGCTCTCCTAACCTCTGACCTGGAGGTCACTATTTCAGCATAGTAATTTACAGTCAGGATTTCCAAAGACTGTAACTGGGAAAAAGAATCAGTCATTTGGTTCTCTTTAGATCTGTTTTGATCCTTAATTTCCACAGCAGTATAAATCCAAAGCTCTTAGCCCTCACCTCGCCCTATATGCCCCCTTTATAAAGCCTATCTTTGTGCTCCAGTAGACTTGAAATACACATAAAGTGGACCTCCATCATTACTTTTTAATAAATTGAACGCATGCTTTAATTGTTACCGGGTTGCTTGTCTTTTCTCAGGCAGGAGGTGTTACAATTCAAAGACACTCAGAGGACCACTGGTGTAAGAGGCTGTTGGTGGGAATTGAAGAGGGTGAGTGGGATTAGTGGATCTGAAGTGTTTCTGAAACTCAAATAAACAAGAGGAGATAGTAGTGGAATGTGACTGCAGCATGGGATTAGGACAGCTCTCCTCCCCTCAAAGGCTTGTCTTGTCCTACACGTTGTTGGCCTACATTGTGACAGAATCTCCAGGGTCCAGATCAACACCATTTCATTTGAGATGAGGAGGGATTGAGACGGCTTGAGTGGTCACAGCAGGAGCCTTTAGCTTGTTTACTATCTCCTCAATCCTCAAGGGACGACGTCGCCATAACAAAAATGCATTTCTCATCTTCTGTGTGGAAAATGGGAACCGATTATCATAGCTTTAAATCAACAGTATAGGACGTTTAAATAAATGGGCTTTGGCGCTGGGAAAGCATGTTATCATATGATCCCATTTTTAACTCCGGTTTCATGCGTCTGTCATCGTGACATTATGGCGCTTTATGTCATCACCGATGGCAAGACCGCGTGGGAGTGAATACAGTAAATCAGAGGAGATGTTGAGCAGAATGACACGGCTTTTAGGGGACATCGGAGAGGGTTTGGTTTTCCCAGGCTGCGTCGCAGCGAAAGCCCCACTGGCCCCTTTATCACCAATCTAACCCCGCATGATGGATACATCCTGTTGAGTCTAATTGTCATGAAATGTAAACTGAGCCCAGAGGAAGGTGATAACTGAGGCTCTTCTTACAGCCACTGTAATTTTGACTCTTGTCGCCGCAGAACGCAACAACACGAGATGGCAGGGGAGCTGTAAGAGTAGGAGCTCTCATAGGGGAGTGGGCACCGGTGTGCGGGTGTCTGGGTGAAACTTCAGAGTCATTAAGTATTAAATGAACTGCTATTGCATTCCACAGCAGACAAAGCCCAATTCTGGCTAAGCTGTGTGGGTTTTTTTGCTCATAAATAAGGCAGGCACCTCTGATTGTGGGGTATATGTATAATTCATGGACTGCCCCTCCTGCTCCTCCCCTTTTCCTTCTCTCTTTCTGCTGAGCTATTCCTCTTCAGCTCTTTGTTGTCTGCACCCTCAACTGCATTTAAATTAATAATTAAAGTGATACTCAAAGAATGTCTGTGACACCACCTGCTAGGTCACTCACAGTCTCCTACCCCGATTTGAGAAGCAAAATAGAAAGTCTTCAACCGTGTACATTTCATTTCACCCCATTAGAGCTGGAATAGTACACTGTTTTAGTTGGTTGTAAACATGAAAGAATTATGACACTGGCATACTTCCCGCTCAAGGCTGTAAAGTAGAGATTTGGAAAAATATGTCATAACTTGTGTAAGGGAAATTGAACGAAGTCCGCATCCATCTTAGTCTGAATTAATTAGTTCTGGCTAAAATGATGATAATTGCACCTTTTATTGCTCTATTATCTGTAGTATGCGCTCTATTGGATGTAGCCACGAAGCAGATTTTTTGGTTTGACAGCTGGAGCTTGACAGCAAACAGCAGAAACTGCTTAACACATAACTACTTGTACTTACAAAAAGCTGTGTCATTGATGGGTTGCTCAAATAATAGAAATAGAGCAAGCTGTCTGTATCCTATAGAAACCCTGTATATCCAGTTTCTCCATTTTAGGACAGCTGACATGGTTAAAACACATGGGAAATTTCATTTTTTTCACAGCTGCTGCAGGATCCTGATGATGTATTTCTAGCAGACAGCTTGTCCTTCCTCAGATGAGCTATGACAGTGATAAAGACAGATATATACTTGAATATATATATTTATATATGTGGGAGACTAGCCACCAATTGCTCCACACGTAGATTTCCTGCCACAAGGGTGTCATGTACCTCCAGGACATCAGCATAGAGAGCAAACAGAGCCCAGAGACACCAACATGCTGTAACTGTCGTCTTCACTGTCCCGGAATACAGCACATCCTCCGCTGACAGACCCATGTGGGTTTGTCATTATTTTGCAGAGGCTCAGGTAATTGCAGAATAGAAAAAAACCCCACAGTAGCCACTACAGTAGAACTTTATTTATCCGCTGTAATGGTCGTCACCAGAGAATTAAGTGTTCAGGACACTGAAATGTATAGAAATATCAGTCGAAAGCTTATTCTGTATATGAAACATCCATTCATATTCCATTAACGCTTGTGCTGTTAAATAGGTCCTATAGTTGCATGTGTAACATTATAATTACAATTCCAACAATTCTACACAATGAATAGAATAAATTTTCACATTGCCACATATTTTAATCCATCTTTCCGTCTCTGTTCAAAGTGTGACATTCATATAAGCAAGGTCCTGCTGCTGTTTATCAGAAATATGTGTGTGTGTGTGTGTGTGTGTGTGTGTGTGTGTCTGTCCCTGTGTGCCTGCTGCATATAGAGTTGCAGACTCACATCTCAAGTCAGCACACTGTTAATCTGCCTTTTTGATCTACCTGATCCACCCCACTGTCCTCTCGACACACACCTGTGCTGCTTTATGGCAGCACTGAAAGCCAAAACATGATATCTCATGGACTTTAAGCACTATAAGGTCGCATAAGGTTGAGGAAACAGTGTGTCTAGACTTTATAGCAGCTCAGGACGGCATATCTTCTTCCTGATTTACTTGCTACATTTTTACAGTCCTGTGAAACTTAATGGCAAGCCGGAGACAGATATTGGAAAGCATTAATAGTAGCATATGATTTTATACTTATTCAGATCACAGCTCCAACACTTGATGAAATATGTTTCAACTTTAGACATACTAAATTCAGCCTGTAATGATAGTCCCACTGGGCATCAGTGGAGAGGCAACTCCGAAGCTGATTTTTTTTTTTTTTTTTTTTTTTTTTCAGGCCTGTCACGCATTTCCTGTTTCTATAAGATTTTAAGGACATGGTTGAAATAAAAGGCTTGACTTGAATATGGATGCGGATGGAAATCAAGCTGACTTTGAATTCTTTAATGCAGTTTGAAGTAGGGCCTGTGCCGTGAATGAGAATGAGGGAGAATGTGGGGAAGACAGGAAAACCATCAAGACTAATGGTCCACATAGTGGCTTTCCTCTGAGAACTGAGGGAGAGAAAGAGAAGGAGTAAGAGAGAGAGACAGAGAGTAAGAGAGAATGAAAGTTGGAGAAAGGAGAAATAAGAGAAGAGAACTGATAAGAAATGAGAAGAGACCGGGGAAGTAGCGAGAGGAGTCGACAGGGGAATAAAAGTGAAATAGAGTGAGTGAAGTGAGTGAATACGCGCAGCAGACGGGAGTAAGTGTGTGTCGCTGTGAAGGAGAGAGCAGGGCCGGTGACTGGCTCCTGGATTGGGTCGATAGATATGAGCGGCAAACTGAGAGCTGCCAGAGTAATTGAGTCTGGTCATTGGGAGCGTGAAAAGCGCCGGGGCAGCAGAAAATAGCCATAACTCGATGAGATAGGAGGTGAGATTTACTGTGTGTGATCAACAACAGAGATTCCTCCATATCTGGCTCTCCCAGAGGAGCAGGGTGCCGCAGCTGCCTCCCAGGGGCAACAAAGGCACCTTGTAAATATCTGCTGGCACCACTCGGCCCTGACACTGAACTTCACGGCCGGGATCGATCGGTTCAGCTCCCAGGATCCATCTCTTATTTTACCGGATAATAGAGAGAAAACTTACCGCTGAGGTCCGGCTGACATTTGAGCAGAATTTGTAGATGCAGGGAAAGCACAGGTAGCCACATGTAGTAATGGCATGTCATTTTGTGTTTGATAAATTTGAACATGTACAAAATAACGGGAGTTGTTATGCTGAAGTTACTCACACATCTCCCTGTGATTGTACAAATATGCTGAGGCAATATGGGAAAATGTCATCTGCGTTAGTATGAATTATGCTCCATCTTTTATTATGTCTACACTGTGTATTGTTAAGCCTGGGGCAATCTCGACTGGTAGCAGTTCATGCTTCATTAACTGAAACAAAACACTTCTGTGACATTTTATACATACACTTTTTTCATAGTTTATGTTGTTCCAGTTACTCCCCTGGGGAAGTGAGCAGTTTTTACGATGGACAGAGATAACCATGAGAGAGAGAGAGAGAGAGAGAGAGAGTTAGTTCTAGGATGTACAGCCGTCCTCTCCTGCTCCCTCTCCTCTCCCTTGCCTCTCCTCCCCCCATCTCGCCTCTCTTCACCCCCCCACACACCCACCCACCTCCCCTCTGCTTCATCCTAGCCGTGACAAAGTGAAGACGGGCTGTGGCATTGGCTGCCATTCAGCCTGACTCTCTCATCGGCCCCACAGAATGCCTTTCAGGGTCCCCCAGAGTAACAACTGCTGCGTTTTATTACAGCGTGAAATGGGGAGTGAAAGACCCCTATGGATGGTCCTACTTAACCATGCAGAATGTGTCACTATTGGGGAGGAAGATAAGAAGACAAAGGGGAAATCAGCAGCACAAATGCTTTTGTTAAAGGACTGCTAACTAACAGCTCAAGTCCATAGAAATAGCCCATGCTCTTGTTTACATCTGAGAGCAAAAACATTTGACATCTTTTTGTTGAAATTTGTACAGAAATATGTTAACAACTCATGCGATAATTAGATGCATACTCTTGCTATTCAAACTGATCGGAGCCTGTTGCCAGCCTGAGAGATTTGCTTGAGGGAGAATCATAGACTGGCACCCAAGCTAAGCAGATACACTATGTCCAGCCCAATTATGTTCTATACTTGAGTCCCATGCCTTTTCCCAGATTAGATCTCCTCGTCAGGACTATGCCTTGGACTGAAGATTCACAGCAGCTGATATTTTTGGGGGGATTCGGCTTCAAACTGTATAAATAGGAATCAGGCTTTTGATTGATGAGAGCACCTTTGTAATTATATACAGCCGTCCTATTTGCTTTGGCAAGACATCTGTCATCAGACCTCCCCTTCCCTACTTAAATGTCAGGTTGTGGGTGTGGCTGGGGAGCAACGTTGACAGATTGTCAGTTATCAGCACACCTGCAGAGAGCTCTCACTGCCACGACGCAAACGCTTATCTTTTTTTTTTATGATTACCTTTTATGACATAGCCACTCATTCGACAAAAAACAACGCTCCCACTCAAAATTCTTCAAAGTTATCACATTCATTCTTCCTATTAGCATTCAGCAGTCTGCCCATTTCTGTTATGTGAAAACCTTCGCCCTGAAGAGTTAATAAAACACCCGCTGACTGAGTGGGTTAGACATCACTAAACACACAGCCAACATTCTGATCTGTGTTGCAATCTCCTTAGTATGCAATGCGCTGTCTTAATTCAAGCTGCTTGGCACGCAAACTTGAGCATCTTGAGGTAACCATGATTCTATTTTCACTTTCTGTATAGTTGTGATTGTGGTGGACCAGAAAAAAAGGACCCATCCTTAAGAAAAGCCAATGGAATGCATTCATTCCATGCACACAAGATCTTTCAATGAGGAAAATGAGCTTGATCCCCCGGCTTATGCGTGTATGTTCAGTGATTTGTAGAAGGGATTTGGGGGCTTTAGCATGTGCGTCTGCCGGCAGAATTTCCTTTGGACACTCTGGTGCGGCACAAGTCATTGCCTCGACACCTCATTGTTCCAGCACGGCGCTCGTGAGAGGCTGGGTGCTGAGGTTGCTGCTACTGCCCATCTCCTGCCTCAGGCGAAACCCTCAGAGGACTCGATTGAGACCGAAGTAATGATACCATAAGGTCACAATAGTATTAAAAGCAGGGGACGATAAACTGCAAAGACTCTACGGACTGTGAGGCACTCTTTGGACTTAGCATATTTGCTCATATGTCATCTTAAACCTCTTTAAAGTGTTACAGTGGTTTTACCTGATCTACTCTGTAGAACCCACAGTAGTTTCTTTTGGAACACTCGGCTGTCATAACTCACTGCTTTTCCTCCAAGGTGTCCAATGTTCACTCTGGCACTTCACTTTATATCACTGGAGAGATATATGTTCCTATGAAGTAATTAAGAAAATACCTCTCCTCCAGCAGCTCCACCACCCTCTCTCTATGAGGAGCCTGCTGTTTAACACTTGAGTGTCCGGGCAGCGCTCCTTCAGGAGCCGAGGCGAGACTGAGCGAGCAGAGAGCGAACAGAGAAACTCAACGCAGAGTGTAATTGAGAGCTGGCAGGCGAGCGCATGGTCCTGATTGCAGCATGTTCCTCCAGAAGCCAGGTTTATGTTTCATCATGTGCCCGTCCACCGCACTCCATAAAAAGCAAATAAACTTTTCACTGGCAATGGCATAATAACGACAGAGCTAGCTAATGAGCGAATTAAAGACTCATAAATAACGATTTGGCTCCCTGACTGAGATGTGAAGTTTCTTACATCAACACTGTGTTTGATACACTCTCTAGGTGTCCTCGTTCAACCGCTGAGATGTGGGTGCATTCTGTACAAACTGTAGTGTACCTTACATAACATTACATATTGTTCTGATAATCTACTTTCAGGAGATTGATTCACTTTGTGGCCTTAAGTTCACCTCAGCAACACTCCTGCGCTTATGGAGAGTGATGGCAGCTCTCCATATCTACTCTATCATAGATGCCCCCCCGCCGACCAACATATTGGACTTTCCCAGATGAAGAATGCGGGGGAGTCTGTTGAAAGTTTACTGCTGTGCCTTGCCTCCGAACTGTAGCTGGTGCAGGAGTCTAAATTGAATGGAGTTGAATGAATGACTTTGGCAGGTCTCTGGTTGGTGTGGTTTGGGCTGCTCCCAGTGCTACACAGAAGCAGCCCAGCAGTGGTTTCACTGTGGGAGCTCGCTCCTCTCCTTTCACACTGGCTCTCTCTGCGGCCAGCAGTGGGAGCACATAAGCCCCCAGTCTTGCTCAGTCCCATCTGAACACATGCCCTTCACTGCGGTGGCATCTGCCTGATTCTACTGGACGTGCATGAACTTTCGTTTTATTACATTTGGCTTTATTGAATTTGATTTGTTGAGGGTGAGTTGTTTTATTTACAGCGAGAGGAATTTGACCAGATTGGTAAATTTTCATTTTCAATTTTATCATCCATTAGGTTCGGCAAAATGACTTTGAGCTACACTCACACTGAGGCTTTGCTTTCATCCTGTGCCGGTGCCAAACATCCAGTAAATAAGTTCCACGTGTTTAAAAAGGGAATCCCAAGAACATTAAACTGGGTGTATCATCTATTAAGCGCTCTCTCCTCAACGTGGTACAGAGAAGGGAGTTTGGGTGCCAGTGCCAGACTGTATCAGGTCCAGACATGAGCAGGAGGAGGAGGAGAAGCTGCTGTAAGAGGATGGGGTGTGGGGGGTACGGGGGTAAGTAGTGCTGGGGCATTGAAGAGGGAATCTGTCAGGGCCAGAAACAGACAAAACCCAAGCATCAGTAGCGTTCTAGAGACAGGGCAACAGTGTGCTTGTCTCTGTTCACAAGCAACAACCCCTTTGGCCCGTGTCTGCTTTTGTCGATGATTGTTTATGTTCTTTGAAGGTATGCGGGGCATCTGTAACAAAGAGGTGTGACTGGTTATTGTGGTGAATGTGCAGGGGAAGTGGCTGAGTGAGGTGCCTGTCAGGCAGAGCACAGAGAGCACCATCTCTAGAGCAGCGGCTCTTTGATGTGGCTGCTTCTTTGAAGAACTGACACCCTTCTCCTTTTCACAGTGCCTGGAGCCCTGCAAGGAATCCTGGGACCTGAAGGAAAATCAGTGCCAGGATTTATGCGAGGTATGTCACCACCACAAATACCATGGTTGCCTCAGACTCAAGTGTTTGAGTTCTTCATACTTGGTGGGAAAATTCAATAAGAGGAAACTTTGAGAGGAGTGTGAAGTGAGTCTTTTTCTGTAGAGTAATGGCACTCTCTGTAAGGTTGAATCAAAGCTGTTTAATTTACTCGCCACTCCAGTGAGTCATAAGCTGAAATGTAAACAGGACAATCCCTGTTAGCTCACAGAGCTGCCTGCTTGCAATCTGACATACATTTTTCCTCTCCTCCTCCTCCTCCCCCTACCCTTAGCCCCTCTTTCCCAAGAAGCACTACGAGTGTCTGACGAGCTGCGAGTTCCTGAAGTCGGTTGAGGGAGTGAAGCAGGGAGACTGCCCCGCCCCAGAAAAGGCCAGTGGCTTCGCAGCAGCCTGTGTGGAGAGCTGTGAGGAGGATGGAGAGTGTTCAGCTGTCAAAAAGTGCTGCTCCAATGGCTGTGGCCACACCTGCCAGCTGCCCAAGAACCTCTACAAGGGTAATACTGCAGCCCAGTTAGCTAACTCCTGCTTGGATGATTTAGAATGGAAGGGTACTACCACCCAAAATACCTCTCTACCATTCTTGTATTACTATGCTGTGAGTGATGTAGAATAAGTCTAAAACTGGTTTAAACATTAGAATAATGTAATAATAGTGAAGTTTGTGATTTGCAATACAATATAATATAATTTTTAATTACTTAAATTTCAACGCCCTTGTTTTGGATAATCCAAAGTGGGAGAAACATTGATTTTGTGGAAAAGAATCACACACAAGCAATCAGAGGGAGAGGTGCTACCTTACATGAAACTACATTGCAAGGGATTACAAGGTGCAACACTCTCTTAATGAAAAATGTCCTTAACCAAACTTTAGTTGTTAACCTTATTAAAAACATCACATTTTAGATATAATCATGTTTTTAATGTGATTAACTAGAGAGCGTTGCACCTCTTAATCCCTCTCTGAGAAACAGGAATTTAAAATCTCAGTAACACCAATTGTGGATTGTGTTTTAGTCATTTTAGACAACAGCATACTAGAAAGTCTCATCATGAATCTTTATTTAAGCACTTTGATGTTTTTTTTTATTTCACCCACACATTCCTCATACTGTTTCTGATGTAAATTATATTTACTCAGTCTTAAATTATTCTGGATAAGCTTGAGGGTTTTCAGACTCGCAGATGTACCCAGGAATCTTCACTCCAGTAAAACGGTTTAATAGCAGTGCCCAAGGCGGCCCGATGTTCTGAGGGCGTCGAGCCATTGTGCGAGAGGACTTACAGTCTCTGCACTTGGAGATGGGAGTTGGAACTCCACTATATACAATATCGGCACACAATTGCTGGCAGCCTTAGGCCATAACAAAGTTGGAGATGTTGAAGTGAGCTCAGTGGAAGATGAGAGTCTGAATTCAGCTTTGAACCACTGCAGTGACATAGCTGTGAATGCTTTGAAGTGCACTGTGTACGTGTAAGCATGTGCGCAAGTCTGCGTACTTACTATGCGTGAGTTTGGCTGGGAGAGGCTAGAGCGTGTGAGTTTGAGCTTGAGTGTGTGCACCTTGAATATGTTAGTATTTATATATGCTTTGGATAAATGTGGAGGGAATTCTTTGTGAATGTCATGGTCAGGAGATGAACAGCGCATTGATGGAGCGAGATGAAAGGAGGCATATCCTTGAAAAGTTCAATACAGGGATCCAGTCAATGAAAACCATTCACCTTAGCGAGAGACCTTCAAATCAGACGGCTAAGCCGCTGAGTTAGTCCAAACACTGAGTTCATGATGGATCGCTGTCAGGACTAGATTTACACATAATTCCATTTAGCAGTTTGGTGAAAGTCCTGATAGAATTCCCGTCCTAGTCTTCAGTGTTAAAGGTCTAATTAGTTGCTCATGGTTTGAAGAGCGTAATTGTTTCTATGTGTGCACAAGTGTGTATTCAGTCTTGGGGATGATGATCCATAATGCTGGAAGCCATTAGCCAACACAAGCGGGGAGAAATGGAGCGTTTCCCCTGCTGAGATCACTCTCAGATGTGTGTGTGTGTGTGTGTGTGTGTGTGTGTGTGTGTGTGTGTGTGCGTGTG
The DNA here is from genome assembly GCF_046629955.1 of Centroberyx affinis. Lineage (NCBI taxonomy): Eukaryota > Metazoa > Chordata > Actinopteri > Beryciformes > Berycidae > Centroberyx > Centroberyx affinis. The sequence goes on from NW_027281368.1 coordinate 206,750, forward strand.
CGCAGGTTAAGGTCCCCAGCCTATGTGTATGTCCCTGAAAGAGCAGGCTGATGGAAAAAAACAAAAAAAAACCCCAGCAATCTTTGTGATCTCTGTCTTTTGAACATAGAGACAGCGGACCCCCACTGGGCTTTTGTTCCATGTGTACCGAGGCTCTTCTTTTCTTTACATCAATAGAGTTTGACACTATTACACATCATCCACTACTCTCTAACTCCCTTTCAAATATGTGTTCGCGGAGGTGTGCCTCGAATAAGATTTAGCTGAAGAGATAGCTGTTTCAGATTTGTACAAAATTAATGAGACTTTCCAGGGTTTGAGAGTCCCAATTATGGAGTTTTTACTAGTGCTATATTACATTATGACTTTATATGAATATTATGCTTCTTTCTGTATTTTTATCTATGCCAAAAAGTGGGTTATTAGGCTTCTCCATTTCTTTCATTTTCATTTTCATATTCATATTCATATGAATCTCTCTCTCTCTCTCTCTCGCTCTCGCTCTCGCTCTCGCTCTCTCTCTCCCTCTCCCTCTCCCTCTCTAGATTTATTTGTTTGAATGTCTGTTGATCTTACAGACTACATCCCTTGGAAGATACAGCACTGCATGTCATGGATCTCCACTTGTAATGCCTGTTTACTGATCAAAAGCACCGTGCGGCTTTACGGTGGATGGCAGGATGAAACGAAGTGCAGTGAGAGTTGTATATACTCACACTGTCAGAACAAGTCAGTCAGTCAGTCAGTCAGTCCGTCAGCTATCATTGGTTTACGGGAAGCCATCGTGCCACATTCATGTGAAAGCAGTATTTGCAAATTTTCCTCAACCCCTGTAATTACAGCAGTCATTATGATAGTATGTGCGTGAGTATTGAGAATTATAATCCTGGAGTGTAATTGTTGGAATGAGTAAGACATGAATGGACGCTGCACTCTTGATCGAGGTTCAGCAGGAGTTGCATCATGGTTTGGAGAGCATGGAGTAAGCGTGTGGCCATTGAAAAGCGAATGCTGTATGATTCTTGGACCAAACATGACCCAATAGTTATCTTTGGAAAGAGCAAGCTGAGAGAGAGTTACCCTCCCACACATTGCGGAAGGGAGAAAGTGTGTGTGTGTGTGTGTGTGTGTGTGTGTGTGTGTGTGTGTGTGTGTGTGTGTGTGTGTGTGTGTGTGTGTGTGTGTGTGTGCTATGGTTTGTGCTTTGCAGGAGTATTTGTGTGACTTTGTGGGAAGATGAGTTAAGACAGAGGGGGAAGAGGAATGCTGTGGTACTGTTGATGTTCGTTATTGCGCAGGAGATGTGACACACACACACACATACACACACACACACACACACTCTACTGTGGAGCTGTGAAACCACAGCACAATGACCCCCAGCTGTTGGTGTGCAGAAAGCTGTTATCTGTGGGACAAAACAGAATACTGACTCCATATGCATGTGGCGAAGGGAACCTCCTCCATCTTCCAGGAGTTTATGAGCATCAATCAATCACTTTTACATGCCCTGTATAAAGAGTGAATGGAGATATAACTAGATCAAACGCCCTGCATACAAAACACACTCTTGATTATGTTGTTTACAGACAAGCCTTGAGGTAGCCTTGAGCTTGTGCTGATGCTGTTTATAAATGCAGAGCAGCGCTGGGCTGCTGCTCAGTGACAGAGGTCCAACATAATGGTCTGAAGTGCTAGGAGATTTATTGAGAACCATGGGATGTATTCAGCCTCCTCCTGTACTTCCAAACTTGCTTTTCCAATCTCCATCTCATTATCACTGTGCCCGCCGCTCAATCAACAACTCACTACGTCTCAACTGTAATAAATCCAGCAGAGAGAGTCAATCTGTCCTGGCTGCACATTTGGTTCAGTCCTGCACTTAATAAATCTCTAATTTATTGCACATGGCCACATCGACTGAGACTGAATGGGCTGAATATGAGGAGCAATGATGCAAATGAATTGTACATGTATACGTGTGTGTGTGCACTTGTGTATTTAGTGTGTGGGTTTGTATGAGAGAAAGAAAGAGAAAGACGTTATGAGCACCATCTTACATACCTAGATGCTAACTATCTATATCATCGCTAAGAAGCACAGCTACTAAAACACTATCTCTCTAGCCAGGGAACATCACAATCTGTCACAGCAGAAAGACGATGCCGTTGACCCACAGCATGTACTCCATCTAATGCGGTGATGTCATGTCTCGCTGTCGAGTCCGTAACTGTCCAACTATGATGGTGTCATTTATCTCTTTAAGTCGCCATCACCAAGAGGTTGTTAGGAAAAATAACAATTTTCATGTTGAGGTTCACCTAAAATGTTCCACACAGTGGCGATGTTACGATGATGTGTTCCTTCCTTCCTTTTAGGCGTCCCGCTGAAGCCTAGGAAAGAGCTGGTGTTCTTGGAGCAGCCGTCGGGTCAGCTGGAGATCCGCTGGTCCTCCAAGTTCAACATCTCTGTGGAGCCCGTCCTCTATGTGGTGCAGCGCCGCTGGAACTATGGCATCCATCCCAGCGAGGATGATGCCACCGAGTGGCAGACTGTGGCACAGGTAGGGTGCCTTATCCTATACACCATACACCTTACACACACACAATTCTGAAAAGCTCATTCTGTGTGATAGAAAATTTGGATCTAGATCTCATCAAATTGTGTTGTGTGAGTCTTTTGATCAGACATTTGGTATTCGTATCATTGTATGAAATTTCAGCTTCACATGTCACAGCATGCCACATGCTACAGCTGTGAAAGTGCTGCACTGCGCTGACAGACTGTTGCACACGGTTGCACATTCCTCACAGTCACAATGTCTTTGAAAGTTTGGCAAAGAGAAACACACAGATGACTGATGTGGCAGCAAACTCACATGGGGCTGTGACCCGGCGTGAACCCTGACCCCTGTGGTTTGCTCTCTCCCCATCTGTCCCTCAGACTGCAGAGGAGCGCGTCCAACTGGCTGACATCAGAGCCAGCAGATGGTACCAGTTCAGAGTGGCTGCAGTCAATGTCCATGGGACCCGCGGCTTCACCGCCCCTAGCAAACACTTCCGCTCCTCCAGAGGTCTGTGCGTGTGTGCATATGCGCGTTTGTGTGTGTGTGTGTGTGTGTGTGTGTGTGGCCTTGCTTTGAGTGTAAGTTCCTGTTTGACACCCAATGCCCTCCATTTGTTATGGTTAAGACCTTGGAACAGGTGGAGCGTTTGGGAAAGAGTTTTAAAACCTGATTTGACTCAGTAATGCATATTGTGGCCCATTTATATTCATCTAAACAGTCATTGTGTAGTGCATACTCCAGCTGCATGTCAACAGAGCATGCATTTAATCAAACATTTACTAAAATTACTTGTTTATATACTGAATATGATCAGTGAAGTCAAGTATGCATTTATGACTTTGATTCTTAATGCTGTTCACACTGCCTAAAATGTGCCTGGATTCATGTGTTCATCATTACCTTATATAAACCTTTGAGTTATTTTTACTACCTTGTTAACCTGAACCCTCAATCAGATTTACTTACAGCATTTCTCCACCACAGTTTCTGCACACTTGCCCAATGAACTAAATGGAAATAGTAATTCATGCTGAGGCCAAGCAGAATGCAAGTAATGAGAAAGGACTGGGTGCGCAAAACATTTCTTTTCTGTGTTGCAACCAGATCTTCATTTATGTCTTCAAAGGAGGGGTTTTCCCCTCTTTACAGTCGTATAAAATGTAATATGTCTGAATTAGTCAGGATATTGCAGGTTTCAAATGAATGCAAGTGTTGTCTAGCTTCCAGAGGGAATGAGGTAACGTAGGCGCACTTCAGATCTTTGCCACAGATTAGTGAGTTCTGATGGCAGCCCATGTTGCTGCTCGACTCCCCTCCCCTGCATGTTCGATGTTGAATGACACTAAATAGCTGTATAGTGCTGCAGATGGCATTTGTTAAAGCTGTGGCCGATTGTTATGTGTTTCCCAGGGATTACAGGTTTATGAATGTAATATCATGTCTAGATTTCATCTGATCTAGATCAGATAGTGTGTGTTTGTTTGACATGTAGAGGCAGAACCATGTGCCCACCAGTTCAGTTATATTGAGATGAAATGGCACAGGATGCAGCCGTGAGTTCTAGTGTTGCCTGAATTTTTATTGTACTCACAACACAGAAGTATAGTTTTTAAAATAGCCTTTGTGTTGCAGGGATCACTTACGGTTAAATTTCAATTTTTTCAACTGTTTAATGTGCATTTAGCATCAATAGACTTTACTAAACAGATGTACTTTATTAATATAGATAGATACAACTTACAGCTGTTTACTAGTGGAGCATTGGCAAAGGTCCTGGAGGACTCACCATCCTGTGCCAAATGCCAAAAACCTGTGCCAAAGACAAAAAAGTATTAGCGTGTTTGGTGGTGTGTGCGTGTTGACCTTTTCTGTCAGTCCTTAGTCGTACATGTGCTCCCCAGAGCGTTGTGGATGGCTGTCTTGACAGAGCCAGACACCAGGTGGGAAAAGGATTCTGCTGCAGGGGTGGAAACCGATCCGCAATCAGGCCAATCAGTGCCAGAACGTTGATAGATTGATGGGAGCTGTCATGGATTTGATGAGCTCCTGGCCATTCTGTCATGCCATTGTTATTTACATAGTATGGCCATGTCATCTGATTGCAATTTTGCACTACCATACTTTGTTAGGGCAATTTGTAAGAACTGACTGCTTATTTATCTTGTGCGGCCAACATCAGCTGGTATGGTGAACCGATGCGTCCAATTGTGTTTTTGGACCGGATTAAATGTGTTTCAGGTGGGAGTGGGTAGGGGAGACGAGCTAACTGTGCTGTGGTGCGGATCATTTTCTCATTACGGGGCTATTCCCTCTGGTCTGGCATCTGGCCCTGCCTCTCCTCCTCCACCAGGCTGACATCAGCACTGCACACGGCAGCCGGCAGCAGGCTGGGTCACAGCCCATATGGATAGGTTCAGAACCAGCCTTACTTGAGACACACACGCGAACACACACACGCACACACTACAACACACATAACTTGTTACTTGTACCGGAGAGAGATGGAATGCGAGTGTGGAGCCCAAGTGAGCAGCATGTGTTTGTTAACCCCTGACCTGCGATCTCCGTCCTGCCAAACGCTGTCATAGACATGACATGACACCTGTCATAACATCTCATGACAGATTGTCAATGGACGACTAATTACTTTACACACCGTCATACTGCCCCCCCTGCTTTCAGCTGCAACGCAAAGCTCTCTGAAGTGGTGAAAGGTGTCCTGGCTTGTAATACATTCGACCTCAAATTATACTTGCAAAAACAGCCTGGACCTAATATTTGTCACATATTCGAGCCAGAGGCCCTCTCTGTCTTCAGTTCCACTTACTGCTCCCTAAATGTCCACAGATGTATTCAAATCTGGTACGACTGACTGTGTTGTTGCTCGTTGTTGCTATGTCTTCAGATCCATCGGCCCCTCCTAGCCCAACCAGTCTGCGTGTCACCAACATGACGCTGGGTGAGGAAGGCCTGGTGACAGCGCGTCTCAACTGGACCCTGCCAGAGGAGCCCGACATCCCCATCCATCACTACAAAGTGTTCTGGAGTTGGACTGTGCCCGGCAAGTCCATGGTGCCGTCCAAGAAGAAGCGGAGAAAGACCACCAACGGGGTAATCTTCTTGCCCTGTCTGTCTTACTGATGTGTTCTCTCTTTTTTTCTTTCTTTCTTTCTTCTCTTTCTTTCTTCTCTCTCTCTCTCTCTCTCTCTCTCTCTCTCTCTCTCTCTCTCTCTCTCTCTCTCTCTCTCTCTCTCTCTCTCTCTCTCTCTCTCTCTCTCTCTCTCTCTCTCTCTCTCTCTCTAAGACTGCTGGGTCTCTTCCAAGCTCATCTCGGCCTCTCCTCCTCCAGCCTCAACACATCACTGTAAATAACAACCACAGGCCCACAATGGAAAAAAAAGATAAACATGGAAAGGCAGTTGCATTTGATTACGTAAACTTGCAAGGCTATCAATCACACACAGATCGACACAATGCCCTATTCATTGTTTTATTTCCTCAAAGTGGTGGAAAATAGCCTTAAATGAATGGTTAAGCTTTGGAAGAAAACACAATATCTCATTTTAGCCTCATTTACAGTGATAAATCATAATTTCTGGGATCTGTGTTACTTGGATATATAGATTTGTATTGCCAGAGTTATTATCATTGTTATTATTTAGAATAGTTATGATCCCACAGCATTTTGTACTTTGGAGGTTTTGTTTTTCCTACAGAGCATTTTTGATTGTGTAATGCTGCTATTCCCAAACTGGTACATGTAAAGCTCCAGGGATTGTGTGAGAAGATTAAGGCACATATTTCTTTAATTAAACATAGATCTGAGTAGCTTCAAAGTCCTGTGGTTATTATATATTATGAGCATACTCCCCCAATTTGTCTGTTGGCGTTAAAATATGCATCAATATCAAATCCAGAGTTGCTCAGTGTTTCACACATAGATATAAAATAACTATCTGCTGTTGGTCCATCGTGAGTTAGAGGACTATGTTGAATAGTTGCTGTTGTTCCATCAAAACAAAACTAAAAGTATTATCTTTTGCATTAACACATGCATTCAGTCTGATGTGAGGCCTGTGTTGCTAAAACTGGACACAGCAGCTTAAAAGATCCTAGGTATTGGTGGATCACGTTTTGTCTTGATTTATTTTTAATGATAGAAATATCATGGTTAAAGGGAAATATTCACATTGTCCATACCCTTGTTATGCCATAGAACAGTTAATTTTGCATACTGGAACATTCACAACTATCTCCTCTAGCCAGAAACTAGAGAGGTTTTATGGCCTCCTGCCTGGGATATCAGATAAAAAGCTTCATTTGCAATCGATCAGAAAAGATAAATATCATTTGGATGTAAAAGCTTAAACAAACAGGCAACCTAAGAGTTTACCCAGTGAGTCTCTCTTTCATTAACTCCAGACTTAACGTTTTGATTTTGGTTTGTATTGCTTTTAGATTAAAAAAAGTAAACATATTCATGTTCACAAGTAGGCCTTAGAAATGACAGGTGATTGCAACAATGGCTTCTTAAACTCCTTTAAATTGAACTGAGCTGCATATAAATCGTATGAATAGACCCTATAAATCACACACCGTCTTTCATGCATGACTGAGTACATTTTGCCAGTCAAAATATCTCCAGCAGTAAAATACCTTAAAAAGTTTTCTGAGCCTTTTGCATAATGCATACAGTAACATGAACTGATAACAGATACCCCTATTGCTCGGTATGTCGTTTCATTAGAGACTCGAGCAGAAAGACGGCTTGTCTAGACAGTCCACATGTACAGAGTCTTCCCCTGAATTCGTTTTTGAAATGCATAGCAGATGTGTCACGGAGGAGATAGAGGTGGGAGACACCAGACACCTATTGACACATGTACTAGTGGTTTCCACTTTGGCACCTCAGGGCTTTGAAAGCAACCTGCTGGTAGAGGAATGTCAAAACACGCACAGTCAATAACTAGAACTCATCAAGCTCATGCTGATGGTGGAATGCTGGAAGTCAAACACACAGTGAGGAAGCCCTGGGAGGCTCTGATAACACGTCTCCCTCACAAGGCCCTGAAGGCTATCTTCTCACCATGCTACCTTCCTCAGCCCCACATGTGTTCCTAATAACCCGGGCTTTCCCACCGGCCCGGGTCGAGCTGGGCCGGGCTGAGCCGAGATTGGATTATGACAGTGACAGGACGGTGACTTTGAAGGGAGGCTGAAGTGACAGTGTGGTATCCCCGTCACGCAGTGCTGTCAGTAAAGGTGTTGTCTGTTGTCGCAGGCTCAGAGCTGGGTGGATCTGGAGGGGCTGCAAGCAAACAGCAGTTACTCCGTGGAGCTGCAGGCTGTCACCTACTGGGGACAGGTGCGTCTGAAGAGCTCCAAGGCTTCTCTCCACTTCAGTACCAGCCAGAGTAACGACTCAGGTAAAGATGGATGCTTTTGGTGATATTCAGTTATTCATTCAGCTGTCTAACTTGTAATGTTTTGTCACAGTATTAACATATGGCATTTGGTGGACACTTTTAGCCGAAGCACCTTACCACTGGTTCATGCTTCACATGGAAATGGACGTGATGGAGTGCATGTAGTCAAATTGCGGCTGAACAAAGAGGAACCAATTCCGGTGTTTTATTTTGTTTTGTTTTGTTTTTTTCTCTGGGGGGTTTCTTGTTTTTTCTTGCTTTCTTGATGTGGAGAGCTGAAAGTTCCTACAGTGCCAAAAAGTACTGCAGTTTTCGGCACACAGTCATCATAAGAAAAAACGAATGACATGAGTGCCAATGTGCACCAACAACACATCAGCGTTCATACGGAGCTCCTGCGTGTTTACAAAGCATGAACCAAGCCTCAGCACCGCGAGTGCGTACATTTTAAGCACAGGCAGCTCCAGAGGGAATTGAACTCCTAACCTTGGCAGTGTTGGTGCCACGCTCTGCCCATTGAGTTACAAAACCACATATTTATGCATAAAGAACAAGTTATAACTGCTGTGATCTTACAAAGAAATTATTGTGTGTTTCCGTTACCATGTTGGAGAGATTACCACAAAACAGTCATTGCTGTGTCTTAGCTACAGCAGCAAACATTTCTCCTTTCTCTTCCCAGCAAAATCAGTGCTCAAGTCAAAGAAGGAGGAGATATCCCCAGTTAGTTCGACCTTGGCCAAACGCCCCTCTGGCCCTCTCGAAGTAGGCACACCCTTCTACCAGGACGGCCAGCTGCAGGTCCGCGTCTACTGGAAGAACCGGGGAGGTATGCATTATACTGTATGGGTTCTTAGCCTTAATTAGAATCCAATTACCACCCCATTATGTCCATCAATCACTTTGACTCATGTGCACCATAATAAATTCTGTGTTCAGTTACTCATGCAGTGGAAGACTCATTTTGTAAATGTGGTATCGGATGGTGTAGATGAAATAAATGAAACAATGTGTCTTTGTGAAAGCTGGGTAATGTGAGTGCCGGGCAAATGGGTATAAACCTGCAGATGGACTGGTAGAGCGGAGCCACTGTTTAGTAAAGAACAATAAACACGGGGAGCCAGCGCCGTGCGATGGGATTTATTGACAGCTGTATTTAATAGATCCTCGCCCTCGCATTAGCGTTGAAGCAGTCCATTTTGTTTTACAAGACCTGACGTCATCAGCAACAGAAACAGTCTCGGGTCGCAACACCGCAAGGGGTTAAAGCCTATAGGAATGCCTGTCCCAGCAGCGTCCATTCCCCAACCCTTCTGTTAATACCAGAGTGGAAATATGGAAACCTTGAAAGCCGTGCTCTCAGGGTAACCTGTCAAGTCCCATTCACTGGTCTATGTTATGTTACTAATATATGTCATCGCCCAAGCCAAGCTCCACATCTCAGAGTCAAGAATGCAACGGCTGGCTAACGGAGAGGCCTGGTGCTGGAGCTGGAGAGACCGACTGCTGAATCATAGAGAGAGAGAGAGTGAGAGAGAGAGAGATTGAGTGAGACCTCCGCATGTTGGCCCAGAGTTGCTAGCGAGGTTGGCCTGGACTCGGAGAGCTGAGTGATGATGACGGGGTCAAGCATGGCTTCAGAACCACAGTGTTGCGGAGCGGAGCTAATCCTGGTCCAGCTCCTTTTTCTGTGGCTCGCTTGTAGACCGGGCAGGCAGTGTGGGCACCGCCACTCACAGGGCTGAGGGATGACCCTGCCGCTCACACTGACAGCCCCGGTTACACTGCTGTAAGCATACAGACATACAGATGGCCTGGAGAGATGGAGTCCCTGGACATCTGGTTTCTGTGACGGAGAAAAGGGACAGGTTAACTGAACTGCGATTAAACTCTCACTCATTGTCTCAGTGTGAGCCAGAGCAGCCTGGCCCTCTGGGTTGTCTCCGGCAGATGTAAGAGAACTTTACTCTACACCGGCTCAGATAATATATCACTGTCTGCCCAACGCACAGACAATAGACAGCAGTCCGGCGGTGGCGGCACTTCTGAGGCTAGCTTCCAGTCATGATTTATCGAACGCTGCTGTGGCTCTGTTCTCTACCTGATTTCCATGTCCTTTTTCTTGTTTTACATACCACTTCCCCTCTCTGTCAGACCCAGCTAAGCATATCTTGTTTATTTTTTCCCAATTTCCCGCTTCCCTGTAATTCCTCTCTTCTGCTTCCAAAGAGCTCAGGGGCTCCGAGTGCCAGATCTGTGTCTAAGCCTTCAAAGGCCCCCTTTTATCTCCCCACCACAACCCAGGCCCCCGCCGAGGGGCTAACATAGCATAACTCAATTATTAATCGGAGGAGTATTTCACATCCAAGCGACACAGATGAATGAATAATAAATCCAGTAAAATCAGATGAGGGTGATGGCAGGAATAAACACTGCTGATTACCCTATGAGGCGCTACTGTACAGTAATGAAGTGAATGCTGCTGCTATAGACCGTGGCCGGGAGCTGGCGTCCCGGCATGGGCAGGGCTACTGCTCCACTGATGAGGCTGCAAAACCCCCAAAACCCGTGGTTGTGGATTGGGCCTGCAGTGAACAAAAGAAAAATGCTAGGGAACAGGAAAATCACAGTTAATAAGATAACGCAAGGATTAAGAAGGAAATGCTCCATGTTTTTCATGCTGCATTTATCTTTTCTAGTCGATTGCATGTTTCATGGAGATAGGATCAAAGTGATTAAATGAACAGATCTCAGACAGTGAGTGTTATGATTTGTGAGATACCATCATTTCATCCGACCAGAGATTTTTTTATATATCTGATTTAATGTTCAATGGGTGCTTTGTTGTATGCTGTGGCGTTTGGTGCTATTTGAGTGACATTCCCTCTTCTCATCCTCCTCCCGCTCCCAGACCCCATGGTGAGTCGCTACCATGTCCAGTGGATGCCGGAGTACTGCAGCCACAACGAGACCCGGGGACCGGAGAAATCTGTCACACAGGTTAGTCTCCAGCCATTGTTTCAGACCTTCCAACTGAGGGACGCATCACACAGCGCAGTGCAAAGAGCCGTGGCTTGATCAGCAGCTCTGTGCTATGCAAAGCACGTGCCTAACCTTTTGTCTGATGCTTAGAAAGGACTAAAGAAAACATCTCCACCGAGTGAGTCTGAAGCCCTGTTGTGTTGGATTTGCACTGGGCAAATCACTGGCCGTTGTTTTGAATATTATGAGTCAGTCGTGTGGTCAGGCATGTGGTGTGTTGGCCAATAAAACGCATTTACTTAAACAATGTTTCCCGGAATGGGGGACCATTCACCTCCAACAGCCCCAGCCACGCTGCTGCATGGGGCTTCTTTTAGGGCGCAGTAGGGCTTGGGTGGGGGTTGGGAGAGTTTTGGGGGGGTTGGGAGTTGGCTGTTTGGGCTCAGGCTGATACAGGATGGCAGAGGCCTGGCAATCAACGCATTCTTTGGGGACCAGCTCTCTGGTTGCTAGGAAATATACATCCTTTTTCTATAGATCACTGGGAAGGATTCCAGCCTTGTGCTCTTAGACCCCTGTGTGTGAGCACGGCGCCTCATTCACTTTTAATCAGAGCTGTTTCATATCAGAGAGAATATACACACACCCTTTCTCTTGGGGCTGCCTATTAATGTAGACCCGCTTTATTGCAAATGCAAGATCTAAATCCACTAGTCAGCAGGATTTTTTTTTTGTTTCCTCGAAAAGAGATGAGAAAGGCAAGTTTTGTTAAGATCAATAGATGATTAAAGTCTGAAATGAGTGTAAAGTATTAGACCGCTGCACAGAATTCATTAACATGGATTTACATGCCATACTCATTTAAAATTACACATGAATCCACTTTGGCTCCCCCGTTTTTATTAAGTTCCTCTTGTGTTTGTGCTACATTTGGAAGCCGTAAAAGAAATCATCATTTGTATCGCAGTTTGAATGGGAGAATGGTGGCTTAACCCCTACCATGTGAGTGTTCAAAGTGGTGCTGTAATGTGGGGCAAGTTCCTTAGGCCTGAACGGGAATGTGATCCTCCCTGGCTCTGTGTATTTAATTATCTCTGAAGCTCCATGGGACCTGACCTGGGCGACATGTCAAAGTCATCAGGGCTGAATAATGTGTTTCTTGGCTCAGGAGAACTACATCAACCTCTCCGGCCTGCTGTTCTCCTGCAAGTACAAAGTCACCGTTCACATGCTCAAGTCCAAGAGACGCTCCAAGGACGAGAGCACCACCTTCCTCACCCCGTCCTGCGCCACCATCCGGAGCAAGACTCACAAACACATCCCCTGCCCAGGGGAGGGAGGTGAGTATTTGTCTTAGTATTCTGACATCATAAGCTGCTATAAATACATACATATACACTGTTGTATTAATGCCCTCACGCAGCTTGCTCTATATCAGTGATTCTCAACCTTTTTCATATCAAGGACCCTAATTTAGTACACATTAGGGCCACAGACCCCCATTTGACGTGACCCAAATCTGAGAATATTTTTATTGTTAGATATGATTTTGTCCAGAATTCCATGACTATCTGCAGAGTAGGTAGAAAGATAACAGTTAAACTATCATGAAAATAGTCATTCTCCTACATTCTCTAATTGCGTAAATTGTAAATGAAATAATGGTGATGTTCAACAATTCATTATTTTGCTGGGGACCCCCTGGAGTCCCCTCAAGGACTCCTGGTGGTCCCCACCAGACCCCACGTTGAGAACCACAGCTCTATATGACAAACCACCTTTCTCCCAACAGCTCCAGGGCTTCCGAAGGTTTTGGCCAAGCCAGAGAATCTGACTGCTTCCTTCTCCATCAATGAGGGGAATATCACTGGAAACTTCCTGTGGCGTGTGTCCCGGGTGGCTCCCCACCAGCGAATCACAGGCTTCCAAGTCACCTGGGCTGAAGTCACCACTGAGAGCCGGCAAAACAGCTTGCCCAACAGCATCATCTCCCAGTCCCAGATCCTGCCTCCAGTAAGTCTGTTTTCGTTCAAATTGGATTGCTGTCAGTCAGTATGCGGTAAAGACTATTTTGTATGCTTTTCCATATAGCACAGGGAAAGCAGCTCAGTCAGAGTATCACTCACATTTTAACTGATGATATTGCCCCATGCTGTCGGAAAAAGAAGTACTATCTTCAGCATTTCATTTTACAGCATCTGTCAATGGTAAGGTTGTTTTAAGGATAATGCAGTTGTGGCCTCTTTACATGAATCTTGTGATAAGCGGTGGTGTGCAGACAGACACCGGGGGAGATCTGAGGGAGCGTTGTGCCCTGGTGGAAGTTCTCCTCCTCTACCTTTTCATCTACCTTCCCTCCTTCCTCTTTCATCCTCCGTGAGAGCTCTGAAAACCCCGCTATTCTACATAATCTGCTCTATCAACAACACGTTCCGCCTGTCTGCACCTCCCAGCCTGCCGAGCTCATCTATAAATAAAACCACCCACCACACGCTTTATCAGGCTGGCAGCAAAAAAGAGAGGGAACAGGTCTTATGAAAACAAAGTCTTTGTTTTTGTCTGTGGTTTGCGCAAAGAGAGCTATGCAGCAGCTGATACTCCCCAGGTTTATCCAACAGCCCATTCAAATTCAAATCCAGTCAAATTCAAAAACATGTTCTGTCGTACTTGGACTGATTGCGTGTTTTCCGCTGTGCTCTTCCTTCCCCCTCCGGCAGGATCATAACTTGCTTGTGGTGTCTAACCTGCGGCCGGCTACCTACTACAGACTGGAGGTGCAGGTGATAACAACTGGAGGGGAGGGTCCTGCTACTGTCAAGACCTTCCAGACCCCTAGTGTCTTACCAGTTGTTCAACACCGTAAGTACTAAGTCACTGTCAGCTGTTCTGCTCCAGGTGGTTGCTGTGTTAAAGATATTTGGAAATATATAAAAGAGTTGTTTCTTAATTAGCTTGGTTGAAGTAGTAATCTGCAAGATGCTTTTTTGTTTTACATTTTGGCGACATATTTGGTGCTAATCGATCATTGCTGTGGTGTTTTTGCACTGCACTTCCAATTGGTCACTTCATAATCAAACAGTGTAGCCAGTAGTGTAACGTCTTTTTCCTTGGATTTTTTATTGATTCAGTTTGAGTTTCTGTAGGTGGCACTCTTTTCTTTGTCTATTCAGCCATGGCGGGTATCACTGCTCATGCTAACTAGCCAGGTCTTCTACTTATTAACTGCTGTTGCTGTTACCGCTGCCAGAAACGTAAAAGGCATCACTCTCTGTGCAGCAGTGCTATTTTCTGTGGAAAGAGCTAACAGCCACTGGGTATTTAGAACAGCAAATGTAGTAGATGTAAAAACTTTCATGACCTGTGTATCTGGTTATCTATCGGTGATGGAAAGTTGCAAATCAGACATATTTATATGAAAATGTCATGGATTATTACTTTAGTATGAATCTCTAACATGGTATCTGATCTTGGTGGGTCTCTCTCTGGTTGTGTGTTGTAGGACCCAGACTCCGGCAGCACCACTCTCATCACCAGAAGCCATCGGTAGAGAGACACTGAGTCGCCGGACCAGGCAAACCCAACAGGGAGAAGCACCGATGGCTCTCTGCTCCTGTCTATCAGGGAAGGAATGTGTGGAACCAAACAGAAACACAGCACACCAGACCATGAACTGACGCCCCTGCTCATGAAACATGGGTCCTTCTTCTTCTCCAGGCTCCACAACACACAGGCTTTTCCTTCTTAACCCCTCTCGACTGCAGTCACCAGATGGGTGTTGGTCTGTACAGTCAAATGTATACTGTAGGTCTCACTTTCTGCGCTGGTTAGTACATAGTTCATCAATTCATCAAACCCCAGGTAAAAATAAGACCCAGGAACCATCAAATTGTTGTGGTCCAACAATCAATATTCTACACAGCAACAGCAAATTCGCAATTCCAGTTGAATTTGATCGGAGAAAACTCATAGCAAACTCATAGTTTGATTGATTAATGGCATGAAATTAGCTCATGGTGTAAAGAAAAAAATATATTGGCAAGTTGATTGAAGACACTTGAACACAAATGGAGGGAAATGCCATGCCATTATAAAACAATCGTTTATTCATGAAGAAAGAAAAGTAGAAATTCATCTATTTATTTTGTTTTACCCATTAAAAAGGCGCTTAGGCATACAGTAAGTACTGATGGATAATGTAACTAAAATCATTGTTGTCTAACCCAGAATATTTCTCATAGTATGTTGCATGTAGTACATTTGATTTTTGAACTGTAAATGAATTACTTGCTTCAAATTGAATGCTCGTAATGGTTTTGCATGACAAACATTAGCATTCTGTTGGCATGAAATAATGTCTGTGTTACCTCTTTTGAATATGTTAGCAATATTTCATTAACAGATTAACAAAGAACTATATTGGGAGTAATATGTAATGTTTATTAATGAAATTATAACTTGTGTGGAAATGATGAATTGTATATGTTCTTGGCTGTAGAAATATTTGTCGTGAAACAGTCAGTGAATGTCTATATTTATTTATGTGTGTATTACAAAGTTTGGTTTGGATGTGTGTGAATGTGTATGTTTTGTGTGTTTTAGTCTCGAATTTTTGAACCGGCAAAAAATCTTGTAAAGACATTTTGTAAAAATGGAATTGTAAATACAGTCTTATGTTACATGTTATTTTTCCATGGTAGAAACTGTACAAACTGCTAAGTAATAAAATAATCCTTAACCTATTCCTTTTGCTATTTGTTTAATTGAAACTGCTGTGAGCAGTAAATAGACACGCTTCTCCTCCCAGCCTCGGACTATTTGGCAGATGCTGTTGCTTATTTTGGCTGTAAAACCTATCATGCCAGACTCCCAATGCAGCATATTCTCTGATGGGTCCAGCAGTCTGAGACATGCAAGTCCAAATAAACAGGTCATCTAGCTCACCAGCCAGAGTGAATTTACCATAGCTGGGGTCGGGCACCCCTCGACATAACGCTCCGCTTCTCAGAGTAGTTGTGTATTTGAAAAGCTTTAAATCCCTCTACTGTTCACCAGCCTTTCACCCTCATAAAATGAAATGTGGAAATGTTTATAAGAAAATAAAGCCTGCCGCGGTAAGAGTGACACCATGCGAGTTAAGCCTTTATGTGTGGAGTATCTGATTTGTGGGTTTAAAACCTCAAGCTGGGTTATTTGTATATTTCAGATGATAGTCTTTTTAGCAAACATAATGCTGTAAGGAGTGAATACAGAATAGTGTTGAATAGTGCATTGGTCTGCTACACACCCTTATACCATCCACATGTTTTAACATGTATGTAACCAAACAAGTTGATTTTTTTTATAAACTGACTTTTTTTATACACTTACACCTGAAGGCATTACTTCAGTCTTGTACTGTTACTACTGAGCAAATCTCCACTGGAGCAGCTGGTGGTTCAGCGCCTTGCTCAAGGGAAGAGCAACTCATCCACTTCCCTCACCCAGCTCATCTGAGGATTCACACCAGTTACAAGGTATTTGTAACTGGATGGTTTCTACCTTTCTGCCTGGATTTGCCTGGTTGGTGCTGGACATCCAAAAAAAAAAAGATGTTGGCTCTTGGTTAGGCCTAATGTTGTAATGCCGTACTCTTGTTTCAGACTTAAATCCCTACTTGTCTTACCTTGGAAAAACTACAAGACAATTAGTTTCCCCAAACTGCAAAATACTCTGGCAATGTGATACTAGTAAAGACTCAATTCTCTATTCTGCTATTAGAGGTTAATCACTGTTTGTTCATTTAATATCACAAATATGACCATGTTAAATGCAATGCAGAAATGCAGAAATCCTGTGCTGTGTTTGTGTTTGGGTGTGTGTGTGTGTGTGGAGATGGTGGGGTGTATCCATAAGTATATGTACTATATGTGTGATATTGGCCTCTTCATATGTGCCAGTGTTTGTCTGTTGTAACTCCAAAGACGTCCAGATTTCTGAATGGTTGAGATCTGGTCTCATCTCCACCGTTTTACACAGGGAGCAACATTATTCTGAGTCCTGGTTTTCACACACCCTGCCTCTTCAGTCACTCAGTGCTTCGCCACTCACTTCTCAGGGATGTTGTTTATGTACAGTTCTATTATGTCACAGGAGATTAGTTCCTCTCGGTCTGTGCACGCTAATCCCCCCTCTCTTTTCCAGGAGCCTGGCCAGTGTTTAGCCAAGGCTTCTTTCTCTGTGAGCCAGCCCAGCCCCTCTCCCTTTCAGGCTGTCACAGTCCTTCTCTACACACACCAAATACCACGGCCCTCAAGTGTGAAAACCTCAAAACAAAGGGCCTCCAGCCTCCTTTGAGGCACGTTGCAAGACGTCCAAGTCTCCGAGGACATAAAAGAAAAGGAAAAAATGCAACAACTAAATAATAGGCCGGTCGTCGGTACAAAAGCTTTGTCTCTGATGGTACAAGCCCAGAGAGGGCTTATTCACTTCGCATGACATTACATCCCTATTGTGAAAGTCAGGCAGGGGATATTGTTTTCAAATTTAAACAGATATTTTTGAAAACAATATTATTCATTTGGCTCTTTGAATAATCCCAGTCAGTTAAATATTTACCCTTCTTCTGGTTGACATTAGCCTTTTTTTAATATTAGAATAGAGAATAAAACACTGAGTCCTTTCAGAGGAGTGCAACAAAGATAGCCTGTTTCTCCCACACATTTCCTCTGACCCTTTAGCACCCGTTCTGCAGATTAACATTGCAATGAGCCATGCATCACTATTTATCAAATCTTGCAAGACACTTTTGTGTGTCATCCTACAATAGTTGAAAGAATAACTGTAACATTATCCCTTTAAGGATGGGTGGAATTTAGGTTTTGATGATAGGTACAATCCTGACTCCACTTTGATGTATGAGGCAAAAAATAAAATGGATGGACTTTACTTTCCCTTTACTCTTCAGATGACATGGATTGTAACCTGAACAATTTGAGCGCTCCCAATTCTACTCTCATGTGAGTTTCAGGTCAGTGGGATTGTCAGGCAGAGCCAAGCATTCTCTCTAGATTACTACCACATGGACCGAGGCCATTTGCACTGGTACTCTTTAGATATGATGAGATGGAATATATTGTCTGTGAGATTGATGAAAAATAACCAGAGTGTTTCCCCCCTCCATTAGGAAAGGCAATGTTGCTCTAATGCTGTGGTATGGTGAGAACTCTGACCTTGCCCTGGGCTGTGGCGTGTTTCTGGTTAGGCTCTGGTGAGTGGGACCAGGCAGGGGACACATGAAAGGCTCGCGCTGTCAGGCCGCAAGGATGTTCAGTCTAAGTCTAATGAAGACCAGAACACATGGACGGACCTGAGAACATGCATGGCACACATTATACAAGTGCTGGAGCTATACAACGTGGTGGACGAGGTTAGTACACTAATATGCTTAAAGGTGGACTAAGTGAAAAGATAGATAAGCTCATGTTTGTGCCATGATTAAAAGAATGTGGAGCTTACAGTACAGCAAAGACACTGAAGTGTAAACATTGCCATGTCCAAAGACAGGAAGATAAGGTCATTTTGTTTTCTCTTTCATTTTGTCTTTCACTTTGTCTTTCATTTTAGCTATCATTCCCTTGGCCTCCAAAGTGCACATGGGTTCCCAGTCTCTGTGCTTGCAAGGCTTTCGCTTGCGTTTATTGAGGATGAAATGGAAGATGTGTCACCTCAGGTTATCTGGAGTATAAGTGAGTTGCTGAGTATGTTTAATGCTCAATCGCAGATTCTTTTGATATATAAACCCATAGGCAGATGATCAAATGACACCCTACACCATTACTCCAGTAGACCTTCTGCTGACCCTCACAATCAATTTACCTATGAAACATTTCCCATACATTCTCCCTTGAGTCGAGGTGAAACACACTCTGTCAGGAGGACTCACTTTTCCTTGGCATTGGGTCAAAGGTAAACAAGAGGTCCGCTGAGAACCCAGTTTGTGTTTGTGTTTACAAAGAAAGCATCCCCAGAGGAATCATTATCCAGATCCCTCTTGCCTAACCAAACATCCTTCTCCACGGGCATACAAAGTGAAGAGATCACGCAGTGAAGCACCATCCAGCTGGGTAATAGCTGCTTATAATCCCTTCTGATTAGTGTTAATCCCCTTAATGCTTCTTCCTGAGAATAAGCAAACGTTGACCTAAGTGACCCAGTCATAATTAATGAAGTTAGGAAGGTCCTCTGCTGCCATGGAGCTCAGTATGCTATCAACCATTCAGTGCGGTCAAGCCAATTACAGTAAATCGAAGTGATTATTCATACAGTTTGATAGGTAATCATTCTGAATACAGCGGCTGACTCATCACTCCAGTTTTTTCATCATCTGTGTGCGTCTGGGATCGCTGGCCGGTGTCAACTCTTCACAATACCGCACACCCCCAGGCGTGACGAGGGGCAACTTTCCGCCTTGTGTTCTCTCCTCCTGTGAAGTCGGTGCACAGGGTCAGGGAGTCGGACGGTAGCCGAGCCTCTGAGGCGGGCCAAAGTTCACAGGTCACCCTGCACCCAGGAGGATGGACTGCAGCGCGAGGGCAGGACCTGGGCTCAGGGACAAGGAAGGGGGTCAGAGGTTGGGTTCAGATGGAAACCACACAGAGGATGTTGAAACAGATTGTGTCAGGGGAGAACAGAGCTTCCTCCACTTTTCCTCCTGGATCGCCTCTAAGGCAAAGTCACCACAGTGTAGACTGGCTTGGGCTTCTCATACACAGGACAGCGGGATCAGAGTTTACAAACGGATCTCCAACTCCAAGCACCAATTTAAAGGTGTTAATAGGATGCTATACCTTCCATCCAAACTGCCTGTTAAAAGTGTGAATTATGACAGGTATGATTTGGTGTGTAAACATTATGCTTCAGCGCCTCTGCTTCCAGGCTATCTCTAAATTAACAACATGTGAGACAGAATAAAATGCAGTGAAAGGAGAAAAAGTGCTTTGAAGGTTGTTTAGAGATTAAAATGCATGCAGCTGCCTAATTTCTCATTCAATAAAGCAAAAATTATGATTCATGAAGCCGGAAAGACCGTCTTTAGTTAAAACACAGTAGAGCATTTTGATTCAGAGAGCGTTTCTCTGAGGAAAAATCATCTGCTCTGTCTCTGTGTTGATTGTTCCAGACTGGCAAAGTCTGTCTATCAAATGGACTATCCATGTGTCTGTCTGCTGCGTTCTCCATATGGAAGACCTGATGTGGATCACTTCACATCTGGTTCATACCCAAACTAATAAGTGTACCATTTGTTTATGTATAGTAAGATGGCATCCAAGGTCATTATTAGTTACAAAAAGACATTGGGCTTTTTTTTTTTTTTTCATTCTGTTAAATCCATTTGTTGTATTGAGAAAAACAAAACGAAGCATGAGCTGAAAAGGGAGCATGAAATTGATTACGCTGTAAAAGAACAGCTTAAATGTCCAAACATTGGCCATAGAAGCAAAAGCTTTTACAAACCCTGAAAACATGGAAGACGGCACGGTTGGAGTGATTGACTCCACTAATGAATTAGCATCAGGATAATATGATGTTTTTTATATTGTACCAAGACACTGATTCCAAATACATTACAAGCAAAACCAACACATGGCTCAACAAACCACAATGTTTATAAAATGAATGTGCAGTATTTAATCTTGTGTGTGTGTGTGTGTGTGTGTGTGTGTGTGTGTGTGTGTGTGTGTGTGTGTGTGTGTGTGTGTGTGTGTGTGTGTGTGTGTGTGTGTGTGCTCCAAGGCTAAGAGCTCATTTCCACCCTGATGATCACAGGCACCATTGATTGTAATGCTGACGAGCAGGCTAGTTCTGCCTGTGGCACACAATGGAATCTGGACATGTTTAAAGCACTAACTTTTATGTTTTTTTTGGTGTTTTTTTTATGCTGGTATGAAGTTGAATTCTGATGTTGTGGGCAGCTGGCTCTCATTAAGAAAACATGATGTCAAACAGAGGGCCTGGCTGGTGAAAGTAAACTACTCTCACTCCCTTGTCCGTCGGTGTCTCTCAGTGAGACCTCTGAACATGCTGGCCTTTGAGCCTAGTGGACTTTCTAATTAGGGGTTTGGTCAGTTAAATCAAAGAAACATTTCACCATGAACACAAAGAAAACAAGTCCATGATGGTTTTGGCTGTGAAAGATTTTCATATAATAAATAATAGAATATATAATATTTACATAACACATTAATTAATAGCATTCAGCAGGCTGCATCGTTTGCCAGTGTATTTTTTTTATGATTTTGATGGATTTGCTATTTTTGGTCTCATAAGTCTGTGTGTTAGAAAAAAATGCACCGTACTCGCATCCAGTACTTTCATGACTGCAATTTATGACATCAGTGATGGCGGAGTTGTGGAGCTGGAACAGCATTTCCTGTGCCTCAGCATGCTTGGAGGCAGAACCTGGTATTGTTTGTCTCTGATGTTGAGGGATTGGAGAGCGGTGCAGCCTGCCATAACTCACAGTGAGAGCGCTCTTCTGGAGAGGCCAACATGATTCTCACTCTCCACAGCTATCTCACATCATCCGCATGACAACTGCTTTCCTGCAGCCACACCAAAGCGCTTGTTAATAATCCATTTCACCCAAATTACTGATTATTGAGCTAATACTAGGGTTATTGTTATCTGACTGCAGACACAGTGCATTCGGCATGACTATCCTGGGAAGGTGTTTAACCTGAACTGATAAATCAGCAGTGTAACATGGAGAGTATTTCCAGCTTGATCATAAATCCCCTCTTTGAATGCACCATTGCAGATACGCCTTTTTGGAGCCTGCTCACAACATAAACAGTTCTGTTTGTGTTGAGGTGCTGAGCGTACCCGAGATTTAGTTGAGCTGAGGGAGTCCTGTGATTTGGTGTCAGGACAGGCCACTGCGGCCATGCGGCCTGTAACACGTTTATGACACTCAGGAGGAGCTAAGCATATGGGATACATGTTAGGAAGGTTTACACAGCACAGCTAGAGGGGAAACGATCTCTCTTTTTCCATGCTTTGATGATAGGTGACTGTTAACCACGTCTCGCCACAGGGATGAATGACATTATCAACTACTTATCTTATACTTTTTGGGACAAGTCTGCTTTTCATCACTCATGACAGAAAATGGTAAAACGCCATTTGTCAGGCTCAGTTCATTACCGGATCCTTTAAATTGATATCTGATGACTGCAGCAACATATTTATGGGTTTTTAAAAGTGGCGCCGCAAAATGATCAATTCAAAATAAATTCTTCCTCAAAATGATGCTGCAGATTCACACCATTCACTTGGGGCAAGAATCAACCACATGGCATTTTACAAATGTATATTTAACCTACACAAGAGCCTCCCTGTCTCACGAAGCCTTGAGTCATCTGGCTGAATCAGAGCCACAATAACTACAAGTTCTCTTGAGGTGCACAGGAAATCTCAGCATCACTCCTGTAAAGCCCCATAGTCCCTGCACACAGTCAAGATGCACATGTGCTAAGCAAACAAACATTTTCCCCTTTTTGCCTTTTTGATTCAGAGTTAATTTACTACTTCATATTATTTGTGCTGTGTTTTGCTAGAATTCCCTATTCTCACATTTATTAGTATATGATGTAGTGATGATGCTGCCAAAGATCCCCCTGAACTCAGATCATCTCCATGCTCATCTTTAAAGCAACGCTCCAAACACAATGAAATATTGTGCGGTTTTGAAGATCTGATTCAAAACAGCTCCTCTAATGTGAAACTAGAAATCTCTCAGACTTATGTCATTCCAGTTTTAAAATAGACTGTTTGAAATATCAGAGTAATTTGATTAAAATGGATTGACAGCCTAGTGAGTTACTGTCAGTGCGGCAGTGGGAAAAGAGTGTTTTTGATTTCTCCTGAGGAGAATCCTTCACCTCCCCAGCAGTTCTTTTAATATAAGGACAGTGCCTTTCATGTGCTCCTCCAAGCGAGCTGCTTAATGCATCGCAGATCCTTTTCAGCTCTGACAATATTTTACCATCATCACTCTAGTGGTTTTCTGGAATGGAGTTACAATTAATCTTGATGATACTTAAAAGGAAAGTTACTACACTTTGTTTCAAACGAGGTCGACCTAGTTTTTGACCATGAATGCCACATACCCCTATGGGGAAAACGGGTCCTTTATTGACAACAAATTGTTGAATTACAGATCACTGTGCCTAAATAGTTTACATGCAAAGCTGTGATCATACATGATACAATACAGCTGTAGTGGGTTACAACTAGGTCATCAACCAGGTCATTATGAAACTCATTTCATACTTGAAGGTCCATGAATGTATGTTATGTCACAGCCTCTGAACTATTTTTCAGGAATACCAAAACACCACATTCACCAATGAACTGCTCTTATTCTCTACTGCTTTGGTGAAGAAACAGATGCATTCAGTTTAGCGTGTCCAAAATCCAAATCCACACCAGCAAATTTTAGGTAGCCAGACAAACCTCACCAAACAAATCAGTGTATTAGAGTATTAAATTCAAGCAGTGGTTTTGTTCAGCGCTGTCACTGGTCATTTATCCCTTGCTATGTGTCCTTAATCCCACTGTGGTTATGTTATTTCATAGGACTACATAAACCAAGCACATTTGCTGCCTGGTACAACACTCCAATCTGCGGTGATTAACTTAATTAGCAAGACCAAATCAGAAACAGGAAGCCATAATATGTAAAGATAATACCAAAACCAAACAGTTTATTAACTAACCACTCTAGTGGTCTCTGTAAAATCCCCATGGTAGACGTCTGGTCTTGCTGTACGATCTGTCTTTCATAGACGACCAGCGCTGGCTGCCAAGAATAGCACTCTGGTTGATGTGTCTGGCTCTTGTTAGCGGGGGATAGGTTTGTGTCAAGCGCAGCCTTTCCCTGGACCGCCGCGCTGTGTGTTGTTGTGGTTGAATAGACCGTGGCCTGTTGTGTGTGATCACTCACTGACAGAGATGTCAGGACCGCTAAATGACACACCTCCAATCAACTGATGCTCTGCCAGCGTGAGTCATCCTTTTCTCATTGCAGACGCCCCATAGAATGCCTTTGAACAGGTGTCAGAAGCAATTGTCTTTCTTTCTCATCACTCTGTTCTCATTGTCAGCCCTTTCTCTTTTACACTATTGTTTGCCCATCTCACCCTCTTTTAGCTCTCTGTTTTAGATTGTCTGGTGGAGTGTTTATAATTGAGCCACTCTTTTAATGTTTTCCTCGGTCAATCTGTCTCTCTTGCTCTCTACACACACACACACACACACACACTCATACAAAAGAAATAGCGTTAGCCTCTGGCATTTATCAAAGATGAAATTTGCTCAGATAGAGAGGGCCTTTGTATTTGAACCTATTAGACATACTTTACGACAAAACATTGAATTGAGTTAAATTTTCATACTGGGTGAAGGTTTTTCACAACAAAAGGGATTATATTTCTATACTGGGATTACTCTGCTGTATTCTGATCCTCTTTCAATGCACTCAAAACTTATGAATTTTTTCCAAGTCCGGTGTCATTGAATATATATCCAGTGACTTTGCTCTCTTGAAGGTCTGCCAGCCATTTAGAGGCTGTTTTTAATTGAGTCATTGTCCACATGGTTGGAATATGCATGGGCTTCGCCATGGGCAGTATTTCTTCTCATCAGAAGCTGCTGTTGGTTGAACATCTCAGATCTAAAGCCAGTAATTGAATAGATGGGGTTTTGATTGATGTTTCGAGGAAGTCCCTTTCCTATTTAAATATTCATGGGTCTGTAGCCTGCAGGGGCGAGACAAGAAGCCAAAGCAAACCTGTGGACAACAATAGCAGCCCTGCGAGTTGCTCCTGTCTGCTTCTCATTACAGTAAGTACATTCTCAGAGCTACCATCCCTCTCTGCATTCCACTGACTCCGCTCTCTCCCGTGGATTGCACTGAACAGAAGATCTCTGAAGACACGGCTAAATGTATGGAGTGAAAAGAAAGAAATTGCCCCTCATCACACTGTTTTGGTAAACAACAGGTCACCAGAGACATGACTGACAGCACGTCAAAGCATGGGCAAGCATAAGTGGATTCATATTTTGCTGGATTTTGCCGGCCTCTGTTGCACTTTCTTGCACAGCACAGATTGAAAGTGACTGTAATGCCATGCCATTTGAAACATACAACTCATGTTACAGGTGTTGCCTCTGGCACTGTGTCTCCACTCTTAATCCACTCATGGTCTTTCAGTCCCAACAAATCCCACTTGAAATCTGTCAATCACAACAGCCCTGTCACCTCTAAAACACAGGTTGTTTCTAGTGGAGTCCCCAGTCTGGCACAAGTATCACACATCATGAACCATGTGCAAGAAAGCAGCTTCACGCATGATTTATAGCTGTTCATGCTTAGAATGAATATCCAAGATGTTAAATATTAATGCAGGATGAGGGATTTCTTGCAAGTTCGTGTTGGACGGCCTTTACCAATTATTTTAGTCTGCATCAGCAAGTGATAAGATAACAGCCAGAGCATTAACAGCCATTTGAAACTTCATCCTATGAAATTCATGCTTAGTAGAGAGAAGTAATGACACTGAAAGGAGACACACTCATCCATAGGATTTTACACTGTCCAGCCAGAGGGTCTGCTAAATAAAAGGCCTGTCTCAAGGTGTTCTGCAAGCAAACACCTTTTCCATTCATCCCATGCAAACGCAGTAGAGATTACCAGAGGCATAATTACAAACTTCACCCTGACACCCCAAAACAATGATCATGAGGACATGAATCATTAGAGGTGCTGAGAGCTGCCAGCGAGCCAGGAATGCAGGGTTTTCCAAGAAAACACATGCTAACCATAGTAAGAAGAAAGCCTCATTAGTGTCATAAAATCCCACCACAATATATTGGTTATGGAAACCTGGATGCCTAAGTATTTTAATTACTCCATTGACCCAGGCCTCTGTTTGACTGTCAACTTACAGCAGTGGAAGAATACCAAACGACCTTGCCCGGTTCTCAAAAAAACACACCCTGCTGGAAATAAATACACCCACACATAAGCCAACACACACAGACACAATCTCAATTGGAGTGAGAGCAGCACTCTTCAGGGGGAGCATAGGGTCATGAATTGTCTGCAAAAATGTTTTCTGCACAGAATATCTCATTTCTTTCCATAAACACATTTTCAATTGAGGATTTAATTAAACGAGTGTGAGAGTTTGTTTGGGGAGACTGGGAAGCAGCACAATAATAAAAGCTCTGTTAGACAGCCAGGGAGTCAAAACAGCATGCTGTTAAATACACAGCTCACATTTCTGTCCTTTAACTTTTTTGCCGTCATGCGTAATTTGTCTACAGATCTTAATTTATAAGGTCTGTAGGTGTGTAGCCAGCACATTCCTCTCTGATGTTGATGCAAAGTGATAAAGCTTGGCAATAGGAAATAAAAATCCCTAAGTAAAACCAAAAATTAATTTGTATCATTTGCTGTGTTATATGTATTCAGTTACAGCGATGGAAATTCAAAGCAATATTCATTTTATTCAGCGGGGACACTTTGCATGAGCATGTAGAATTTATGTAGACTTTATTAGGCAACACAGTGATAAGAAATGATGAACCGATATTTTCTGTATCTAGTAGTTGTTCCTGGGACAAGTAAGCTCTCTCTCTGAATGAAATACGTCAGTTGATTCCCATCAGAACCTTTGAAGTGAGAGATGAAGTGGAATGAAGCATAATACCCCCAGGGTCCCATTTAGTATTTGGGAAAATAAACACTTGCCAAGCCTGATCTTGTGTGACTGATTCCGTACATATAGGTCTGGGAAAAGCGCCAGTAATATTTCTACAGCCTAATTAAAATGATAGGTATTCAGAGATGAGCTGGGCTGTGAGTGGTAGTGATGATTCATAATTCAGTCTGGCTCTATAGAGTGAAACTCACATTGTTGACTCTAGTGAGCACAAACACTGTGGCATGCAGTGTGGAGAATATACTGAAGTGAGAAACACGGTACAGTGGCATTCAGAGGAAGCAAACACTGGGCTGGATACTTAGCAAATATTATGTCAGTTGAGGGATTTCTTACATTTTTTTCTTCTCTTTAGTGTCCCTGTTTTTCTTCTATTTCATGAGGGGAGAATGGCCATTCTCATGTTCACAACTGAAGTTGTTGCAAGCTCAGGTAGAATGAGCTTGAGAGGCATGTATGGAGGACTGATCAGAAATAATATATCAGACAAAGATGGGACAATTTTTCTGCGTCGGGTAGGATATATGAGGACAGTGAGATTTTGGATTTCACTCAAGGTGTGAAGGAAAAAAGATGAATACCTCATACTGAAATAGAACATAGGTTTTCAGAATTGATTCATCAAAGCTCTTATCTGTGCTTTTTCAATAACAAACTTGCCCCTTGGCACACTTTCAGAGGACCCCTCCAAGAGAGGGAAAATAAAAATCTTTCTTTTGACTCAACACACATTTTTATCTTTTTCCAAAGCCCACACTTCAACCGCTCATAATATCCCTGCACAATGTCCTGATTTATTACATCTTCAAATTTCACAATCTGGGGACAAATTGGTCTCCTCAAAAATGCATGAACATAGCTAAGAAGCCCCATATTAGATGAAAATGAATTCCTGATGTTGCAACATGAGAGAATGTGGGCATGGTCGTGTCAGTGTGGATTAAGGAGATGCCATGTTTTATGACCTGCAATACTGTTACTAATTTGGGGACACTTGATATGGCGCATTTCATTAGAAGAGACACAAACACAGGAACCCACAGTGCAGTTTCTCCCAGCCCAGTCCCTGTGCTTGAGGTGACAAAGACACATGGCCCACTGAATGCTTTGGGATAAGCATCTCCTCTAAAGGAACAAAAGCATTGTGAGGCAAAACAGGCCGCCATGCCAAAACACTCTTAAAGAGGCATGAACTGGCAAGTCCTCGATCTCCACATCTTGAGAAATAATCACTCCCTTCTGGATGTGTTTATGAGGGCAGAGGGGCCCGGGCTATGACGCCTGTACAATATACTGGGGAAGAGGCATACAGTGCAGCTGATCTGAGCCACCTTGGACTGAGTCTTACAAAAGATGCCTGCCTGAAGTGACATTGTGCTATCGTCATTTACAAATGACAGACAAATTGTTTTCTGTCCCAAATGGTTTATTTTATCAAGGAGATAGAGTTCATCTTTTAACATTTAATATAATAAGTCATTCAAAAGGTGGCACATGGCCTCAGTGACAATTTTCCAAGAAAATTACTTCTATCTGTGGAGAAAAAAAGAACATGGCTATGGCTTTATATATTGTAGGTGTGCTCCACATGTGCTTCTGATCAAATCATAAAAGTCATAATAAAAGACATAACTTAGCTTTTGCTAGAAAATCATTTAACCTAGCATGAGCTTATATAAGTTTTGCAGTAAAAGAGAATATTTGTCCCTTGGCACAGAGCAATTGTTTTGTCCAAGGAAAGAGAGGGGAGAGCTGAATCCAGCGCCTTGGTGCGCACAACACCATCTATTGAAAAGCTCTTTCTGATTCAGATGACTGGAGCCAAGGCCAGGGTCAAGGAGACTAGACACCATGCAGCATACAATCACCTTCAAAGCAGCCTTGGACACATGCTTTCATAAGAGACAGCGGCAAGAAACCGCAGGATATATGTGATAGAACGAAAACCATGATCTATTGATTTTCCTTTGAATTTTTGTGGAAGTAGATTCAAAAGCATTACGTACTGCAAGACAAGAAGGATGTTGAAAAATAGTTCCACTGGTATGGGGTATGTTATTTGAGCAGTAGGCTGTTTGTTTACAAGTTACCGCAGGATTAGGATAGGATGGATTTATGCCCCAGTTGAGGTTCAAATAATTCCATGTCAAATCCAGGGATATGTGCATTTTGTCCACCCATTCTAAAACAGCCCTTTCAAGCTGATGGATATGGTGAGAGCACATGACATGGAGAGGATTTGCTATTCCCTTTCATGATTTCTGTGGCATTGTTGATGTCTAAGCTCTGGGATCCTCTAAGGAGCTCTGGGGAAGCCAGGCATGTGTTTGTTTGTCAGAAGCCCATTTATAATAGATCCATATTTCAAAACAAAAGAAAACCATCAAAGTGTTTATCTTAATTATTACATTCTACTCAGTACAACCTTTATTATGTTACAATGAGAAAATGTGCTTCAAAACATGGAGGAATAAAAGAAACCTCTATACTTAGTACAGTACAATATGGATTTTTATCCATTTAGTGGACATGGTTCACATCATGACGGGTCTACTGGGTTGTCTAAACCCACTTACGTTGTAGACATGATATACTCTATTTTTAAGCAACTGTACATGATAAGATGATTAGTTTCTGATTTATTTTCTTCCAGTCTGATTGGGAGGGAATCCTCTGAGAACCCGGATTGAAGAGTTGCATCAACCTTATTCTCTGGATAGACGAAGAAGTCTTTATGTGTCTCTGCAAGCTTGTTAAAAAGCAAAGGAGAATGTCAAGCAAAGGAACACATGTGGATATACCATTCCCAGTGGAACGTCCCAGAGTTTAAGAGACAAATGTGCTCATACAGCTTTGCCAAAATTTCATGAATGGCTGTTGCTATCAATATATTTTATTAAACATGAAAGAGTTCTATAACAAACTGTGCCAATGATCTGAGATGCCGTAAAAATTTTCCTGGAACACAACTCGGAAGTGCAATAAAAGTGTGTTTGTTATTGCTAGTTGGGAGTCTTTGCTATTGTGCACAGTGCCATTAACTTTGGCGTCGGTGAAATCTATCTTTGCATTGGAAGCCAACCAAAGTTAAGGTGATGATTTATTTCTTACAAATTACCTTGGTGTTGTGTATTAAAAGGTCAACAGTTAGGTTTTGTTACAAATAGATCTTCCGTTTTATTCTAAGCTACACAAGTGGAGCACCAGCATAGCCCAGTTACCGTATAGAAGCTGAGGTGGGACGCTATGTGGAATCCAGGTTATGACCTATTTTTGTTTAGATTCACCTTCGTTTGCGGTTCATGTCTAGAACAGTTCCCGTGTTGACATTTACAAGCCCCATGATAAATGTGGATGGCTGTAGCAGGCTTCATCATCTTACATGGAAGGTGCTGTGTAGGGCATAATGTCAGTCTGCCCACTGTCTGCACCAGCCTCAGTTCAGCCTGCAGTCCCCTGAAGCAGGGCCTGGTGACAGGACATCCCCGCCTGTCAGGGGACCTCCAGCTCCACGGGACCCCTTCCTCAAATTAGTTTCCTCATTTATCAGTTAGACCCTTGACCGCATAATGTTGAGGTACAGCGATCCTGAACCCAAGACCTCTGCCTTTGATATGGAAATAACACAAATCATCACCCTCTCAACTTCTCATTGCACCCGGCAGCTCAACGTGGACAAATGACATTGATTGTAATTGTTTGCCATGTGAGGGTGTTGCCTCATGTTATTTCTGATTTGACTTTAATTTGGATCTAAAGGTGTGATCACAAACAGGCCAAGAATTGATAGAAAGTCGCATATGAATGTTTCTGGAACTAATTTCTCCCGGTGCCTGAACCTCGCTGTGAGGTGAGGTGGGAAATGAGAGGCACACCGCTGTAGTGGCTGCAGCCGAGAGCAGATCTATCACTCTGCCAACTGCCCTCTCTGCATCTCTCCTCAGGCACGGGTGAGAGCGGGAAGTGCTTTAACCTTGAGGGCAAGGCAGTGCCAAACATGTGTAAATAATTGTATGGCATAAATAAAGGGATGATCTTGTGACAGTCGGTGCAGTTGCTCTGGGCTTTGTTGAGGGGCTTAGAAGAGGCAGCTCTCTGGAGGTGAGAAGTGGTAGGCTTCTAACTGTCGCCGTGGAGACCAGAGGGCCACAATGTTGAGCATCGGAGCCTTGGGGAGCAGAAACATGACTCTACAAGAAGGTCGCTGTCACTGAGATACAGCACGAAACCTTACACAATGCTGCCCAAGGCTCCTCCCCTTCAGATGTTTCTCACTTCTACTTTTTTCATATATTAC
Source organism: Centroberyx affinis (assembly GCF_046629955.1). Lineage (NCBI taxonomy): Eukaryota > Metazoa > Chordata > Actinopteri > Beryciformes > Berycidae > Centroberyx > Centroberyx affinis. The sequence continues at coordinate 237,785 of NW_027281368.1, forward strand.
ACTCTCTTCAGGGAGTCTCCTCGGGTTTGTGGCCACAAAGGTGAGGAGGTCAAGGAAGGGGGAGAATAAGGGATTTCTGTCTCACACATCTGAAGTTCATAGAACAATAGCGAGTATGAAAACTAAATACTAAAATAGCAAAACTGTGGTTTAAAGACCGCATTCATGTTTGCAGACTGTTCAGCAGGAGGAGCCTACTCGCTCAGCAAAATGGTACAGAAGTCCTTTATTATATAAAGGGTGAAACCTGGGTGTCAAAATACTCACACAGTCACACATAACTTCAAATTCACACACCGTCACATATGGAGGGTGGGGAACTATTTGGGAAATGTCTAACAGCGTGCGAGTAATGGATCATAAAGTTTTGCATCCATAGCAGTGTTTTTTTCTTTTTTTTGGTGGTTGATGATTCACAGTATTGGAGAGCCGAGGCATTGAAAGCAAATTGCTTCATGCATATTTTTTCACCCCGTCAAAACCTCTCATACCGCTGAGCTATCTAAGCCAAACAAAAATCTCATGAAAAGATAAACCTTGGCCTGACACCAGATCGCTCACTCTCCTCGCCATGTCAGATGGTGTCGCCAGGGCAGGTATAGATTATGGATCTGCTCATTTCCTCTCCATGAGCCAAAGAGCAGATGCATTGCACATTAAAAGAATTCAGACCCACCGATGGTCATTTATAAAAGCTGAAATAGTGGGATTGAGTGGACACCCCTTTAGCAAGGTGACAGATTTAGTGTGGCATGATTTCCCAAAGGCCTCAGCGACCGAGAGGCAGTTGGAGAGCAGACTTATGATGAAATAACCATCACAGGTTTCTATGATTTGTCCTGGATTTGGAGTCAGAACATTTGAGATAATCCTAAAAGTCTACATAACAAAACTCAGATGCAACTGAAGGTTAAGGTTAAGATGCACTTAGTTAGCTTGGCTGAAACACAACAGAGGCTTAACAGCAAATTGGCCACTGGTGAATTGCATTACGCAGAATAGAATGTGTGTATATGTGTTTATGGATAAATATTTAGCCCATATGTTAAAGATTGATTGTTCTTGTTCAGCTATATGAGGGGAAACATTGCCTGATGCAGAGCGGAAATTAATAACCAACTTGGTCACAGAGTACATTTATGCTTTAGGTGGAGGACAGCACAACATTTTATCAGACATCTGTTCAACACAACTTATTTCAGACAGTTGGAATCGAAGCCCGCTTGCAGAACCAAATAAAGCCGTGAACTGTTTCTAACACTGCACAGTGACTCGTGGTCGACTGTCATCCAAGAATACCACATAAAACCAAATAGTTCTTATAAAGCTCTGCTGTCCCCACGGCTTTGAGTTGGGGCTTCGGAGCTTATAAAGGGGATACTAAAACCCCTTTAAGAGACTCTGTGGCCTTGGGGGTTAAGGTAACAGCTAATTGTTTCGCTTGTGTCCTGAAGATATTCACAGTGAGCTCATGAATCGAGCATGTGACTTATGCATCAAGCCACATCCCCTCGTTCTCCTCATGCAGCAGGCAGGCCGTGATTTATGGCTGGACAGTGGCCTGAAGAGGTGTTGGATTCAATGAAATACAAGGGAGAACATCTGGAAAGCCTATTAGCTACGATTCACAGCTTGGGCCAGTTTGATAGCAATGGCTGACGCGAGCGTGGAATTGAGATGGCAGTGCACATTGAGGGACACGCTGTGGTTTCTTTCTCATCGAACAGCAATGTGTGCACCGAGGTTATTCACATATTAAGTAGATCAATCTTAATGGTCCTACTTAAAGCGCCAGGTGAGCTAACAAGGCCCTTAAATGAGCCTCTTCGATGTGTCCTAATGTCTCCCAGATGTAGAGTCCTTCAGTCATCCTGGCGTCCTTGGTTGGAAGTGAGAGAAAATCGTGATGTGAGAAATCAAAGGCCTCTATAGGCTAAAACATCCATTCTAAAGCTGCATGACAAGGATAATTGGGTAAGAAGAGCATCGGCAGGGAGTGTCTGAACAAGGTACTGCTGCCTCCACTCATCTCAGCCCCGTAATAAGAGCATGGGGAGGTGTGTTGAAATACAACCCCGTCACCATTCATCCTCACCCCCTTGATGCAACAATGACTAGCATGCAGTCTGCTTTTCATTTAAGGGAATTACCTATGGGAGGCCGGCAGACGTCTCCTGAGTTGCTCTGTGTGTGTTCCTCTCATCCCTGCAGAGCTGTCTCATTAACACAGTACCCAGCAGGCCTGGTTTAGCATAGCCCATCTCTGTCCCGCTGAAGCCCGCAGCCTGCTGCATGGAAGCTGAAAATAATGACTCACACATTACAGTCCCTGTACACAGTCCCCAGCTCCAGCTCCGCTCCCCAGGTTACTGCAGCTCAGACCTCCAGCCTCTCTAACGAGTGGACTATAATGTCGGAGGCACTTAAGATTGAGGGGAGAGAGAGAGCGAAACAGCCAGGAGGGAGAGAGGGGTGTTACGGGAAGGGAGAGAAGTAGTACTAGCCTACTCTAATTTGTGACTTTCATGAGAGGTTTTCTGACAGTGTGTGTAGCTTACCTTAGTAAGAAATAGTTTTTTGAAATGTTAAATCAACAAGTCCTTGAGCCTTTGGCCTAATTGAAAATCTAAAATTCACAGAAGTTTGGAGTGGAACAACTAGGCTACTACTCTTTTCCTCTGTAGTCACAGATATTACATGAAAACACGATTTACTGTCATTGAAAAGGCCTAATTATTCAATCATCAGTAGGGTGGCTACTTCCTTTAGAACACTTATAAGCTCAGGCGTCATCTCACCGGGGTGTGCCTCATATCATTTACATTTCATTAAAGCATGCTGTGAGACATCATTGATTTCTCAGCAAAACCAGGAGTTTCCATGATGCAGGTTCATGGGTGGGGGGAGTGGTAGACGTGTCACCCATCAGGAGCTGTCAGGGGCTGTCAGAGGACAGGATCCAGACCCCGGGCCAGGAGAGGCCAGGCCAGCCAGCTGTCACCTCTCTGACACTGGCTGAGACCATCCATCTGGCTGAGAGAGGCCCACCATGGGTGGGGAGAAACTCACCAGATCCCAGACTGTATGCACATGAACGCAAGAATGTGCACACACAAGCACGCGCGTAGAAAGTGTGTGTGTGCACATACACACACGCACAAACATTTATGCACATACAAAGACATACAAACACTCATCTACGCACGTACACACATGTGAACACTCCTACACTGCCACATGCCAGCAACACACAAAGAGAGGACAGGATCTGAGTCACACCAGAGGGCTATTTTGGGTAATCACCAGCCCAATCTGCAGCCCTGTCCAGATGAATGATTCTCTCACTGAGCGATCTGGGAAACAGAACTGACATGCTGCCATCAAGCCGAACAGACACAAATAAACAATCATAACATTTGGTTGTAATGCTCTCCTTCACATAGCTCTCGCTGTCTCAGTGAGTGGGTTTTAACGGCAACGATTTGACATAACACTTTTTCCATACAGCTACGCGCAGTTAGACAGTACATAAAATGTTGCTCACATAAGGTATATACAAAATCTGTGACTGTGAATTCTGGCATGGCATTAACATCAGTGGCAAACTTCCTACTCCAAATATAGACATGTACACACAGACACACAGTAGTGGGTCTATTTCTCCATGTCAGACTCCACTGGTATTTTTACTGTTGTGATACTCATGTTGAGTAAAACAACAACACCGCAGCACCGTTGGCCGAGCATGGAGCACATCCACCCTGGCATGTTTCAGCAGAGGGGTCAGTGGAGTTGCCAGACATATGGAGAGCATTTGGAGATATCCAGACTCCACATCCTCAACCACAACAGACAGACAGTTTGTTGTTCATCTTGTTTTGGGGGTTTCATAATTATCCTAAATGTCCATAACGACCCTAAAAATCTCCAATCTGTCTCACTAGAAGAAACATATGCATGGTGTACTTAATTATTCATCTATCATTACCTGATCATTTCAATGATTCGTTCACTAATGACTAATATATCATTGTGACTCAATTTATTCTCATTTGGACAGGGGCCTTTGATTGAAAACAAAATCATACTGATTAAACGCCCTCAGCACATTTGCTATTCAAATTGGAATTTGAGTCTTTTGGGTCGGATCATAATTGTTCAATGAGAATTCTATTTAGTTAGTGAGGACTCAGATTAACCAATTAGCCAAGAAACAGTTTAAATGTGGGTGACCTCTATGTCAAAACTGGCATGAATCTCATAATCATTTATGACTGTTAGTTTCTACTTTCTCTACATATAGCATTCAAACAAATTAAAACTTTTCCTGATTTTTATTACTCTACTTATCAACTTATCTTATTTTCCCCACTTTGAGAAGTTACTCCTGCTTTTTACAGTGTCCCTCTCATTCTGAACCTGAAGTTATGCTCCCAAAGAGTTTTTTAATTTTGAAACCTGGCAGCCGTGTGCGTGGACTCTGGAAATGTTTATTTAGTAATTGCTGTGAACAATGTCCCTTGCTGTCGGTGAAGACTCTACAGGGGGCCGTAGTGACTGTGGCAGCGAGCCATGCCATCTTTTTGGTGTGAAGACACAGCAGCCATAAATACACCACATTGGCTACAATTACCTAGAGAGTTGGTGCCAACACATTTTTTCCTGCCATTATCAGCAAGGGGCTGTTAAGTATTAGAGTCAAGCAAAGGTGATGTGTTGTTATTCACAGTCCTGGACAAAGACTATTATTGTTGTGCTATTTGTGATAAAAAACAGTGCAGCTCTGGGGCCAAATATATTATTCTGGTATTTGTAAAGTCATCAAGTCTTCTTATCTTAGTAAGGAGATGAGAGCCATGAACTGAGAGCAATGAGAAGTCTTACTGAGAGAGAAGTACAGTGCAGGGTGTAGGGAGGCAGAAAGGCAAAGACAGACAAGTGAAGGAGAGTGGGAGACAGAGATCAATGATAATGTGATCTGATGACATAGTTGAGTGAGCTGTTCCCCTCGGTGGTCTCACCATCGACCAACTCAAAGTTGAAGAGAGTGAACTTTGTTTGGATTGGCTTTAATCTTCCCATCAGGCAATATGAAGGAGGCAGAATGCTGTGAGTGTTTTCCATTTTGCCACAGGAGAATTGTGTCAGGTTCTGCAAGTGCACGAGCGCAGATACTTGAGCATGGCACATTGACAGGCAGCTTGTTCAAATAAAGGACTGACAAAGCTCTGAACCAAGCAACTGAGCTATTGAGAAATGTATTTACAGAAACACATGCGCATGACAACAGAAAACAAAAGCAGAGAGATTTCCTCTGATGTTTCTCTAAGATTGTCTGTACAGGGTGCTGAAAGGATACATTTTCAATTGCTGAAAAGGTCAATGCATATTTTTTCCATTCCAAAGTTAATTACAAATGGTTACAGAGTAGTTTAAAAATGTGAGCAAATTGAAAACATAAGCTTTTGTGACAGCTTAGCCTAACTCATCTCTATGCAGAGTCAAGAGTATTCAACAACTTGTACAGAGCTTATCTATGACAAATACCATCATATGGTGCTGGTTGTTTTAAACAAAAGAGTGTGAAACCAGACGATGAGTGGTACTGATTGCATGGGAATGTGTAAATGAAAGATATGTATCTGGTATCCATCTATTGTTTCTCTGTCAAGGAGATGTCCATGCTCTGCAGGCTCTTATTTATTTTAAATGACTCTAAGATTTCCCCAAAGCATAAACTAAAAGCAGAAAAACAACTATGTATGATGCTTAAATCAAACTAACATGCGCTTAGTTTTGTTTTCTTATGCTTTAAAACTGCCAAGCAAAACACCTACGACAAAACAAGTTTTGCCTCCTTCATATCAAAAGTGTTTGGCTCTGTGTCGTGCTAATTTGTCTATCCATTCTGTTTGGATAAAATGGACAAATGAGGACAGGTCCTGTCCCCACTGGCCCACTGACTAATTACAAAGTTAGACACAAAGATGAAAAGCCTTTCCCAAGAAAATGTCTGTGAGAAACCATCACGAAAATATGCAAATACTCCAAGATTTTCTCTGGTCACATGGAAATATTTTAGCTCTGAAACGTCTACCGTAAAACCCACTATGAGAAGTAAATATTTTTTTTCCCCACCCCAAAAGGTTGTGTGACAGAGAAAGTGTACCAGCACAAAGGAGTAACCAAGCTTCCAGCCAGACCACAAAGGGATGTTCTGAGACTGTAATTAGGTTTGAGCGGTCCTGGATCTGCCACGAGACTCACGCAAACCGGCTGCCACCATGCGCACCTTTGTTCTGCCCGGAGGTCTGATAACCGGTGTTTACATTGTGGTCACCAAATATGAAAATGACAACAGTGTCTTGTTTGATAGACAATGTGTTGTTCAAACAGAACCAAACAGTAGATAACATCCTCAAATTAAGTTCCTTATTAGTGGAGTAATGACAACATAATGGCCACATAAATGTTTCAACACTGAATTGATCTGATTTTCCCCAACGTAGCAACACCTCCGTCATAAACATTAGGTGTTGAGACATGGTTACTTGAATCGGTTCTGACTACTGAGGTCATATTTGGTTCAGAGAGGACACTGTTTTCAATGAAGAACTGACTGAATTAACAGTCGAACAACCTTCTTTATTCTAACATAAACCTACTGTATCTGTCCCATTTATAGCATTTAAAATGTCGAAGTGGTATAATAATAACTACAAAAAAGAGCATCATCTTTGTTATTGCCCCGGATATATTTATGTGTCTGCCTCAGGCTCACTTAAATGTTACATGATGACCAAATGTTAGCAGCAAAATGGAGCATATAGTGTTGGGTTGGATCCAAATACAGTCATAAACCCCAATACCCTGGAGGGCAACCTTGGTGAATACAATGTGATAACAACAATGGCAAACAATGCTCTCAGTCACTCCTGGTATTTTCATAAAAAGTGGGTCCAGAGACAAATCAGGTCTTAATAGAGGTCCCTGACAGTAATAGGAAAGGAGACTCGTTTATTATTCCATTATGTCGTCTCGACCACACTTAACGATTTATCCACACAATTACCGTGGGCACCCAGGTTGCACTGTCACAGTAAACTATGGCACAGAAAGAGCCATTCAAGCAACACTTTTATTGAGCTGATATTAATTGATTTATCTTGACCTACCCAGATCTGGCCTCCCTAGGCTGAACCTCCTCAGTGGAGCAGTGCCAAGGCTCTATCCGAACTCCGCATAAAAATAAATGAGAAGCTATGGGGCCAGTCTCTAAAGCCAGAGGATATTGTTCGATTCCACGTCAGCCCTCCAGGAGGCAATTTAAACAACCCAGCATGCTAATCAACCTGGTATAAAAGACTGTTCTGGAGGGTGGCCCATTCTTCTCTTCTCTCTCTCCCCCTCTGTCTTTCTCCTCTCTCTCTCTCTCTCTTTCTCTCCGATTGTAGCGAGGCCAAAATGGACCTAAACAATCTGAGGAGAAAACTGTAATTGGGCCTCTGTCTGAGGGAACATTACACTCCAGTGAGACATAACCATATGATGTGGAAAAGGAAACAACCATTCTTACATTAATAGCAAGTTCTGGCCTATTGTACAGTATGGGCTGCCATGCCATTATCAGGTTTTTGAAAATCCTGGAAAAAGTCAAAACCCCCCCTTTTGCTGTAGCAATCAAACCGGAGCAAAGATGTAAAAAAAACAAAAACAAAGCAGGGAGGCATGGAAAAGCAAAAGCAGAGAGCATCAGAGCCGGGATGTGAGCTCCCCCGCTGCCATCGACACATCAACAATGTCTCAGTGGAACCGCGTTGTGACCCTCATCTGAGGAGGTAGTGCCCCAATCCCCTCAAATAATTCAATACTCCAATATCCCCTTGGTATTCGTTGCGACCACAGAAATATGATAGTGTTCATTCCCCACTTGCGCTCTGAACCCACAGGTCAGCTGGTAGCAGATCACAGGCTTCTCTGTGACTCAGGGGTTAAACTAATCATGCATGACTTTTTCACATGGCCTAACTAGTCCCCTTAGAAATCTACACCAGCTTGTCATCCGGCCAGCGGTGAACCTGCTCCCTGCCTTTTCATCATCAGCGGGCACCTTTGTTAGTTTGGGCGCTATTTTTTTAATGTGACAGCTGTGTTGTTCCGCGCTCAATTCATCTGTAATTATCTGGATCTAAATTGAATTCTGCACATCCTCAGTTTTTAATACGCAGGGTGTGATGCAACTGTTCTTTGTGCTAATAAACTAGGAGGAGCTGGTTATCATGGGCAGCTCCACTCACATATGTTTCATTGAATTAGGCAAAAACACATCCAGGAGGCTCAACAGCTAATTTTGGTGTCCCAGAACACCCCCTCCACACACACACACACACACACACACCCTTGGTACCCACTTCCAGCACTGATCAGAGCCACGTTTGCCTAGTAGACTACATATCCAACTATTCACCAACACTTTACCCAGGACCAAAACTGAAAAAAACAGCCCCACACAGACACATCAATTAACACTTTAGACTTTTGTACACTCACTTGCAGGATCTGCACCACATTCCTGTAAAGAATCATTTCACTGTCTTTCAACTGTGTATTTGGTAGACAAGCCTTTAATGCTGAGATGTCCTTCAACCATGTCAGTGTTAATGACTTTAAAAGAATGATTCTCTCACATCTGTTTTCAGCTCAAAAAGTTAATTAATTAATTAAACCAAAAAACCAAAAAAACAGAACAGCCCATGTCTTTAGAGCCAGTCCATGCCTAGAGGTATGCTGATAAACACTGCCCCCTACTGACACAAACAGGCTCTTACAGTTCCTTATTAAACTATCACTAGTTTCTCAGTGTGTGTGGGCAGCCCAGAAGTTCATTCCTTAAGGTTTTTGATTAACAGTCTTAAAGTCAAACACACAATCAATTCATGAATTTAAGGTCATGAATGTTAATCACAAATAACAAATGGAGCCCTCAGACATGCCAAATATTATCACAGCCATATTTGTTATTGTTATTAAGTGCTGTTTTTTTAATCAATCAGCAGAACAATTCTTTTGAAGTATAAAAAAACTTTTTTTTTTTTAAGACGTGGAAGAACAGATATATGACAATAAAGGATATTTGATCCCAGATTTAAAAACATTTAAAAACATTAATATCCTTAGGTATACTTGAATATTGTAGGCTTGAGTGTCAATAAAAAATAAAATCACCCTCCTGTATAATGATTATGCAAAACATATCAAACCATTCATTCACTATACAATTCTTTGATCACAGATATTTCAGTAATTTATGTAGTCCTATAAAGTCATTTATGTAGTCCTACAAACTTATAAAATGGCATAAGTTGATAAAGTTATTTTCTGTATTAAAATAGACAAACAATAAAAAAAAATAATAAAACAGACCTAGTGCAGTTGTTTAACTTCTGTCATCTTATTGCTTTTGGACTGATCCATCCAAACTGATTTACACAAATTGCTCGATTACACTGATACTTGAGGCTGAAAATCTCAAGCACATACAAAATGTTTTTGCACATTAGTCAAGTGCATTACACAAGCAATGAAATTGTCTAAGTAAATAAAAGCAAAACTCTTCTGATTTCCTCTGAGTTTTAGCTTCTGGTATTTTGGCAGCCTGGACTTCCCACAAAGTTAATTGCAATGAGGCTGTAGTGTCATTTTAACTGCCTGCCATCTTTCTGAGGAAGGCTGGCTGTTTCACTGTGCATATGTTGGCAATCTCTGCTGTGTTTTAAATCCTGCTTAGATTTTGTTTTCTCCAATTATCAAGTTAGCATATTTCTATGTCTGGTTTTAAGGAGACAGAGGCAGCCTCTAACCCTCCATGTATTATGATAAATTGTTCCAGGACTCTAAACAAAACAGAAACAGCATTTTTCCAGCACAGCTTACTAGTTTTACTCGACTGTAAACCTCAACCGCTCCAATTTTCCCTGTAATTCATTTAGCTCATTCTCTGCTTCTGTCTTTCTTTTCTCCATTTGTCTTTGCATCCTCATTTTCTCTACTGTCCATCTCTCCATCCTGATTTTCAGAAAGTAGCACCTCCTTGTTTAAATCCTGGTCTTTCTTTGGATTGTCTTTTAGATCCTCCCAACTGTTATCACTCTCTAACTGTATATCTTTGTCATCTAGATCGTCTCCATTTTTGTCTCCCGCTCCATCACGTTCGCAGCTTCACTTTCGCTATGTGCTTCTTCCTCATATTTTTCCTCTACAGCAATTTCACTTTCACTAGGTTTCACTAGCTCTTTTTCATCCTCACTCAGCCTCTCTTCACCTGGTTCCTCTGTATTTGGGCCAGACTGGGCCTCATGTTTCTCATCAGCAGGTTGTAGTTCATGCTGGCTCGCACCTTCAACTTGCTCTGCGGTGTAGAGGTCAGTCTGTGAATGCCCCCCAGACTCATCTGAGTCACTCTTGGTCTCGCTCTTTTGTTCAGGATTTGTCATGTTTGGGTCTACACAGCTATCCAAAGAGGGTTCTTCCAAGTCTGGATCTGCCTGCTCTTGAAAGGTACTGGTGTTGTTGGTGTTGTCTGGTATCGTCTGTGTGGGGCTCTGAGGCTGCTGGGGGGAGCGTAGAGGTAGATTTGACGCCTCACTTACTCCCTCCAAGTCACTTTCTGTGTCTGATTCATTTTCATGTTCAGAAACTGGTCTGTCCATTTCTTGCTGGTTAGATTCTGTAGCGTCTGGCTGAGCGTTTGGTTCCTCGTGTGACAAGTTTGAATCTGGCTCAGGTGTCGTTTTCAAACCAGGCTGTTCAGGAGTGGAGGACGACAGCAGATCTGACTCTTTCTCCTCACTAGATTGCTCTGGTTCACCTACTGAGGCTGTTTCATTTCTCTTCTCAAAGCTTGATGAGTCAGTTTGTGGGAGCTTTTCCTCTGTAGTTTCTACTGCGGCCTGGTCTGAGTCTGCATCTTCTTCTTCGTGTTCGCTGGCGTTGTCCTCAGGCTCCGTATTCTGATCATGTCGGGCCAGAAGGGCCAGTGGCTGAGTGCTGGGAAGGGTGGCACCATTGTCAAGAAGAGGCTGTTTTTCCTGGTCCTCATCTGACTTGTTCTCTGACCCTGAAACATAGAATGATATGTGTAAATGATAAAAGACTCACCTACCAGTCTGCTTAAGAATGCTGAAAGAGGAGAAATCATTCAGTCAGGCTTAGTTTGAAATCATTCCGAATCTGACTTAGTCCATCGCAGACTTGATTGAAAAAGTCCAGTAAAGATCAATGTGTAATGCTAATAAATAGCTAACGAAGTGACCTTCTGACAGCATTGAAATGTCCAAAACTAAGAAATTTGGTGGTTGCAGTTCCTTTTTAACCTTTACCAGCAATACAGTAATTAAATATAAAAAAATACATTTGATTCAGTCGTATTGTCTAATATCAATGTGTTTCATTGGTGTGATCAAGTTATCTACTGTAAGAGAGAGAAACAAAACTAACATGTCCGTGTGTCTGCTGGCGGAAACAGCTTTTTCTTTGCAGAGCGATTGCTTGGTAGAAATGCTCCCGTCTGTGAGCCAGCAGACATTTCACTGTATATTTTTATCTTATTTGCTGTATTCCCTGTAAAGAATGAACAGTCATGACCAGTAAAATGAAACTGCTGCACCCTTTATACTGCATATCAGTTATAATAATAATATCAGTATGCATAACCTGGCATTGGGGTTTCGTCTGGTTTCACTGCAGTCTGGCCATCCGGTGACCCTCCATTTTCTGTACAATGAAAAAAGACAGGATTAAACAGGGTTGCTCCATGGTTCACATGACGGGTTCAAATCAGGCTTATAATCTCACATTTTCTCAGCTTTCTTATCACTCTGCACAGATATTCACAAAATACTCTTAAAATAAAAATGTAAGCAGGAGTAATGGATATGGTATAAACACTTCAACACGTAAAAAACACTAAATCCTGAGACTGCCCAACAATTCAAGTAATAGCAAAATTAAATGAATGTTATATCTTAAAGTGAACATTTTTGTGCGTACCATTTGTTTTCTCATCGGTGATTGACTGCCGGACATGTGTCACACCTTCTGCTGGAGCATGTGCTGACTGGTTTTCCACATCAGTTCTCTCTCTTTGCACAGTCCTTGCTGGAGCCAAGAACCAGACGAGGGTCAGTGCTTACAGCAAGTCACGCTCAATTCTACTGCGCACACATAGTTTTCTTTGCAAATGGTTGGTATCCTGGAAAAACCTAGGGTCTCTATGCCTAAATGACCGTGAACACTGTCCCTTTACAGACCAAGCTCCATGCACCTATGATCACATGAGCCCTTCTGTAAAACTTCTGTAAAATGTTAAAAAATAGCCTCGAGAATACACGGACATTAATGAATTCAATGTATGGGCTAGTTTTGCTCAGTTGGTGGAAAATTCATATGTGAAGTATTTTTAGTAATTAATTTTAGTATTTTTCCAGTACACCAATAGTAGATTTTCTGATCAATTTCCCTATAAAGGTGTTATTTTAAAAAACAACTTTTTTGACTGTACCTTTATAGCGTTTCCAGTAGCAGTAGATGCCCACAAGTATGAGTAAAAGTATACAGAAGATGACTATGCAGACAATCAGTGCTGTAAGTAAGACTTTATCTGCACAGAAACACAAAACATATAAAGTCACACCACAGCAATTTTGGCAGGAGTAGATCTGCATTAGGCAGCCACACTTTCTCTAAAGCAAAATTCATATAGCATAATGATATTAGACATTTTAGTCTAGATTTTTGAACATGAACTCTTTTGCAGTCCGCCTCGAAGCTACAACCAAGAGTTATCTAAGCTCTATGCACAATATCATCGAGAGACACATCCGGGAGCCCCACTGAGTGTGCACAGGAGATCAACAATGTGCACACATCAAAAGCGAATATAAGCAGACATTTCATTTTGTTGTTTCATTTTGTGTTTCGTTAATATTACCACTGGAAAGAAAAGCTCCACTGGGTTTAAAGGATGAAAGATACAGTCTCTGATTCCAGATAATTCGTTTCCACTTTATTGTCAGTGTAGCAGTGTAATGTGTTGCTTCTCGATGATACCCCGAGAATAGAGACTTGGTTCTCTGGAAGAGTTATTCATGTTCACAAATATTTATGGAAATATTATAGGAATAGCCTGTGTGAATTTGTTTCTGGGTGAATTTTTGCTTTAAATGACAAATCTACAATAGAAGTAAAAAATATACAGCAAATGCATTAGTAAAACCTTACCTGGGTAGCAAGTGTTTGCAGTGAATGTAGCGTTTTTTCCACTCACGGGGTTGCTCACCCCACACCTGTACACGGCATCGTCATGTTTTCCCCCCAGAGATATTGATAACTCCCGGCCAGGCTGCGGTCCCTCAAGCAGCCACCAGTCAAACTTCACCAAGGATGGAGGGCCTCTGGGTTCTGCGGAGCACAGCAGCCTCGCCTGGACTTCAGACGCGTCAGAGCCGCTGGTGTCGTTAATCACACAGGATATGGAGGGCTCGGCCACTTCATCTGCAAATACACGCCAGGCAAATCAGAACTAATGATGGTACACACCAGGGTCGGGGTCAATTCCAATTCAACTGAAGAAATGGAATTGGAATTTTATCTGAGATTACACTTATATATATTATCAATAGTGAA